>NC_068993.1:19678509-19680087 GCF_001194135.2 Octopus bimaculoides
GAGAGAGAGAGAGAGACAGACAGAAAGACTGACAGACAAGTACATAGCTAGCTAGCTAGCTAGATAAATAGATCGATAGATAGATAGATAGATAGATAGATAGATAGATAGATAGATAGATAGATAGATAGATAGATAGATAGATAGATAGATAGAGAGTGAGAGAGAGGGATTAAAATAAAAAATGAAAAAAAGCAAATCATAAAGGCGTTTTAGATAGGGAGATGGTGCTCCAGCATGGCCACAGTCAAATGACTGAAACAAGTAAGAGAGTAAGAGAGTATATAGAGTCTCTTACAGCTGTTTCTAGAATATCCAAGCACATGGATCATGATCCACATCTTGTTGAAACTCCTTGTATATTCTATATATATAGAATATGCGGCTTATGGCTGCAGCTTCCAAACGCATTGGTTATATTGAAAATACAGGAAAATAGTCTCTGCTCTTTACTGTAGAGCGAGCGGGAACGTAAAGGGATGTAAGCAATGGAGGTGCATTGAAAGTATTCACTCCTTATTACTTTCCTTGTAGAATAGTTTTGTTCTTTAAAACTTTTTATGTGTCGAGTGTTTATGTTCGCTTGTTAATTGCATATTCCTGATATATATTTTAATTTCAAAATGTAACCTTTTCAGTTAAAGTTATAAGAGTGTTTCTGTCTTCTTTCTTTTACTTCATAAGAAAACAAGTTACGGTAGGATTCAAAATTGTAAAGTAAATATTTGGCAAAGACACATTTAACAACGTAACTATCTGAATGCAATTTAAATATTTCAAACTGAATATGAAAGCATGAAATAAAGTTTCTACAGCTGTCTTACGATATATAGACACTATTGTACCACATCCATTTTATGTTTTGCATCGATGGAAAGATTTTGAGTAAGAAATGAATAATGTGATTTAAATATATTGTTGAATGATTTAAGTAAACATTGGGTCTCCACAACACGTTTTCTCACAAAATAGTCTTTTGACCATTTACCTAGTTAATAACTATTGTCTGCGCCAAATGTTTACTTATTCTATATACCAGATATATACATAAATATATACACATACATACATATATATATATATATATATATATATAGTGAGGGAAAAAGTAGAGAGAGTGAGAGAGACAGAAAAACGGAGAGTAGACATTGGTGTTCGACTGCAACTGCTATGTTTAAGAGCTCCACACAGATTATCACCAATCGGTCTGCTTCCTGTATAGATGATCAGTAACTGCTATACTGACTAGTATCACCAGTTATGAACTACAGAGCAACTGTAGGAAAAATAAGGATAAACACATACATATCTGTAACTTTTTTCAATACTCATCTGTGACCACTTCAGCGACTCTTCCATCCACGTATATCCTCCTGTTCTGTTTAGTCTATAATCGTAACTTTATGCGATAAAATGTTTCTTGATGATCCGTTGTTGTTAAGCATCTTAATACTCTTTGAACATCGATTACAGGAGGCCAAACAACCAGAATGATGAAAGATGCATTGGAACTATATTATATGTTTGAATTTATCCTTTTTCTCATACATACATACATATATATATATATATATATAT
>NC_068993.1:19680097-19680516 GCF_001194135.2 Octopus bimaculoides
CACACACATACATATATATATATATATATATATACATATATACATATATGTACGTATATGTGTATATATACATATAAATACATATAGGAACGTATATATATATATATATATATATATATATATTGGAATGATGGTTTTTATAATATTCGTGTCGTACAATTTGATTTTGTAATTTATATATATATATAGATATATATATCGAAACGTCAAGTTAGAATAGAGGCAGCTGATGAAGGAATATTCCAAGTGGCTTTCCGTTTTCCTATGTGTTCGTTCCGTTGTCTGTAGTTCATTGTTCTAACGTCCTGTATCCTGATATGCATATATATATACACATGTATATGTAAGTATGTACATATATATGTGTATACATGTATATATATTCTTTGTATTATATATATATATATATATATATATAT
>NC_068993.1:19681042-19685794 GCF_001194135.2 Octopus bimaculoides
ACATTTGGTACCGAATGCTAGGAAAAACAACCAAACAGAAGACGACCAACTTTCATTTAAAAAAACTGGTCGTTTTCTGTTTGGTTGTTTTTCCTCTCATTCGGTACCAAATGTGGTTATTTTGAGAAGTCCAGCGTGTGGCATTATTACTATATTTTCTAGTAATGCCCTTTATATAAATATAAACGAATAATTATATTCTTGGGAATAGAAATTTCCCTTATGATTTTTTTTTTACATACTGGCTCCTTGATAAAATTCTTGTAAAAGAGTTTTATCCCCTTTTGAATTTATTAATCAAATATATATATATATATATTCCAAATAACACGATAGCAGTCACTATCTTCAGTGTTTCAATCATTATATGTTACGTTAGAAACGTGTTTTATCGATCGAGATCTGTTAGACGCCATATCAATCTATTTCCATGCAACATGCGAGCTAAAGAGAAAATTTCTACGTGGATAATTGACTTGTTAGAAGAAAGACTATTGAAATCCACAGCAAGTTATTCCGCACCCTCTTATGAAAAGAGAACACATTTTAAAATCTAGCTTTAAACGGGACGGTTACATATGGAACATGTTTCATTATGCGTATTCTCCATTAACTTCTCTCTGGACTAAAGCAGAACGACAATACTTTAACACAACAGACAGATACGGATGGTACACGGACTTCGTTGGTAAAACTGCAAGAAATAACTACGAAACGTTCTTTAAATGTTTTCTACAGTAAGACAAATCTTTCCATCAAAAAGTGTTTTTCAACAAATTATTTACATGCTATTATTTATAGCTTTGTATCTGTTTCGAGATCCAGTTCCCAAAAGAATTATTTTACATTCTCTCGAAAGTTCATAAGTTCGTATGACATTAACAGTAAGTGTACATGTGTGCGTGCGTGTGAGTGTGCATGTGTGTATGTGTGTGCATGAGTGCGTGTGCGTATGTGCGTGTGAATGTGCGTAAGTACGCATATGCATTCATGTATGTATATATGTGTGTCTGGAAGAAGGGTGTATTGTGTGATGGAAAACCGCATTAAGTTTTCATATCTTTCATACCCAAATATTTCCTAAGGTGTTTAAGGCAGAGTTTAATTATTTGCATGAAACCATTTGCTATGCGCAAATAATCTTGTTTAGCCATACATTTTTAGCATTCTTCTTATTTCTACCTCTAATATGCATTGATCTTTGCGAGTTTGGTTGATGCAGCAAGAATGTGTGTGTGTGTGTGTGTGTGTGTGTGCGCCCGCACGCGTGTGTGTATGTGTGTTTGTAGGTGTCTATGTGTGTGTCTATGAGACTCTTTCAGCCTTCATTAAACCCTGAAAAATATTGATGTTTTTCAACATGTAGAGTCTTAGAGTTAGTTACTACGCTTTAGACAAAATGGTTTGCAAATATTGCACACTACAAGGAAAAATAAAGTACCTACTTATGCAGACTCTATTCTAGATACCCGGTTGGAACTGCCAAAATGAATGCAATTGTCACTATAGATATTATGCATTTCCAAGAATGTATTTGGTGAATCACTCTCCACCTAACAAGATGCTGAAGTTGACAACATCCACGGACGTTTAGCCACTGCAGTTAACCCTGCACGTTCAAGGAAAGGTCCAAATCGCTCTAATCCAAAAAACTCCAAATCGCTCTATTATTTTATCTAGAGTGTTTGAAACCAGCGAAATAAGTTGACTGTAATAAATAGGGGAATACTTGACCCGGTGCCTTCTTATTCGTTTGGTGCGTAAAACTGGCGTTTCTGCATAACTGCACGTATTAGAACGATCAACGATATTTTTTATCATTAACACTAACATTAATATTGATATATCTCTCTCATTAACAGAGCCACAATTATATAATTCTAAACCGTTAGATAGTAACATTGTGACATAATTTTTTATGAAATTCAACTAAAATTTCTAATGAAAGCGGGGGTGACTACTCTTATCTGTTGCGTGGGGATTATCTCCTATTCGAGTACGACAGCAGTAAATAACAGTCATCCAAATCCTAACTCCGACATCTGACCAGAAATGATGGGCAAGTTTGTGACATACATGAACAACTTTTACATATTTGATTGCTGGTGTAATTCGTTTATTTATGAATTGATTTCTTAATTACCCTGGAGTATAAATACCTATAGTGGTGATACTTAAAAAGAATATATAAAATTTTTTTATAAATCGTACTTACAATTTTCCCGATAAGCAAGTGGTCGTATTATTTATATCCTTCAATGAACTGCAGTACGTTTGATTCACCTGCCATGACTGAAAGACGTTAAAAACACTTCTCAAATTCTATGCAATATTTTCTCTAAGTATTTCATTTTGTTCATAATTTTTTTTCCTAGTCATGATTATTATTTAAATAATCATTTTAGTCATATGCAAATTTTACTCTTATGCGTTGACTTAAACATCGATCAAGTCTACTTTAAGCTGTCATCTATTTAGGTTGTTAATCCCCTTTTAGTCAAACACTTACAAAGCTTGATTCAGTTCAATTAAAAAGCGTGGGTAAGTAATGCATTGTAAGCCTCACTATAATGTGCGAAAAAATATATCTGCGTGCAGGGTATGTATAACCCCTCCAATGCCTTTTTTTGTTCATTATTCATTTTGCTTCTCTTAAACCCTACTCTCTTTCTGTCTGTCTGTCTGTTTGTCTGTCTGTCTGTTTGTCTGTCTGTCTGTTTGTCTGTCTCTCCCTTTATCTCTCTGTCTTTTCTACTCTCAGTCTATCTTTCACGCCTTCTACTTATGTCTATGTCTATCTAACTCTCTTTTCATTCATATTTTTTTACGTAATTTTTTCCCTTCACTCTACCTCTAAAGTTCAGTTCGTTTTACTTTTTTCAAAAGGACTAGAACGACAAGCTGGCAGAATTGTTAGCACGCCAGTCAAAATGCTTCGCAGTAATTCGTCCGTTTTCACGCTCTGAGTTCAAATGTTACCGGGGTCGACTTAACCTTTCAATTTTGGGGTCGATAAAATAAGTACCCGAAAGTGCTGGCCCTGCGCTAAAATTTGAAATCAATATTTCAAAAGGACCACGTTTTCTGAATTCTTTTCAAGCAACATCACAATTCCACATTTTAAGATAATTTTTTTTTCTTTTAAGCAGACAAATGAAATATTCCATAAATCCTGTTCATGCAGTTATTAAAAATAATTTTTAAACAACATATCATCTGCCTGTAAACTGTACTCTACGCCCTAAAGCTATGAAACAGTTACAAGCTGAATCACAAGGGAGCTAATCTGAAATCTAATTGAAATGTGGTGTCATTTCGTCAGTTTCTGTCTTCCTCCACACATTCCGGAAATATTACAGTGGAGAAAATAGTCGATATACTAGGCAAATTGTGACATTTATACCTTCCCTTTCTCGGAGAACTTGAAGTTAATTTAACACCGAAATCCAAAACGTTATTTGAATGTCAGTTTCCCAAGTTCCTTGATATGCTCTCCCCATTAGCAATAATCATTAATCGATTTACTTTATTTCCGTGAGATAGTTAACGATCATGTCTATAGACAAACGGTAGTACCAGGAATGAACTCGCAGCATGTATGTTGAACAACCAGCAAACTGTTTACTTGATCACTGAGCGTCTTCAGAACGTTTACTTTGGCTAGTTTCTTAACTGGCGCATGCGTCAGAAGTCTTTGTGGTTGGAAAATTACTTCTCTTTGATAAATAGTCACTTGAAAATGTCAGAATTGATTAAAATATTAATGACTCTTTGCAGTACTTGCTGTTGATATTTATTGTTTTGAAGCAAAAATTGCACAATAGCAGCCATGAATTTGAGGATGATTATGGAAAATACACAAAAGTGAAATCTGATGTAAAATGTTAGCTGTCGATGTTATACATTTTTAATTTATGACATAATCATCTCCCAGACGAAACTGACAATAGGAAAAAGAAACAAACAAATTACAAATTACAAAAAATATTATGAAGCAGATGCAAACGAATACACAATGATTCTAACAAGGAAATGAAAAATGTAGGCGTATCGAAACGAAATGCAATGCTGTGAAAAACCATTCAGTGCTATGTAATGCAAATGAAAGTGAAAGTTAAATAATACAGAAAGAGAATTTATGAATTTCAGAGAAAATCAACAAATGTAGGCAGATATAAACAATAATTTCACACCAAAAATGAACGGAAGGTCTTTATATTAATTATACAGGTAAAACTGTGATACAAAAAGACTTATTAAAATGCAATCTATTTACATTAACAGCTAGATAGGAAGTAATAATTGAAAGAAAAATTATTCAATAGGTAGGAATAATATTGCTGAACAGATTAACAGTTGAGTAAATACGGCATTAAACAGGAAGCCTTATGGTTATAATATATGTAGCATATAGCGAAAAGCTGAATAATTTTGAACATGAAACAGGGATTAAAATATTTATGAGAGAAGATTCTAGCATGAAAAATGAATAAGAGTACGGGCAACCAGTTCATTTTTGCTTTAAAATTCCTCATTCCTACTCAATAGGAAATGTTTTAGTTTTGAAGATATAATGAATAGTAACGTTATAAAAAGAAAAACGAGAAATAATAAATGTGCAAGAAATATCTTAAACGAGAAAATAATACAAACTATAAGAAATATATTTGTACACACACACACACACACACACACACACACACACACACACACACACACACACACACACACATATATATATATATATATATA
>NC_068993.1:19685804-19686639 GCF_001194135.2 Octopus bimaculoides
TATATATATATATACACATACACATATGCACATATACATCTATGTGTGTGTATGCGTGTGTGTGTGTGTGTGTGTGTGCGTGTGTGTGTGTGTGTGTGCGTGTGTGTGTGTGTGTGTGTTTATATATGTAATTGATAGGAGAAGCAATTACATTAGGAAGCGAGCTTGGATTATAATTACAAGTATAAGAAAACAAGAAACTGGAATACGATTTATAAGAATCGTACTGGCATGACTAAACGTTAGCCAAAGAACAATGAGAGAAATTTAAAACAAGAGCAATAATATATATATATATTACATTGTTCAATATAAAGCTTTGTAGTTTGCAGACGATATTTTATGAGATAACAAAAAGAAGAGATAATATGATTAATCCTTATTACATAAGATTTTTGAAGCGCAGTTATTGCAATAGTTTTGCAGTTTTACTCCGACCTTCTGTCTATAAATTCTAACTGATTTTTGCTCTCTGTCTAATACATTTATCTTATAAATTGGTAGGTTTTTGGTTTTTATATTTATTGCATTTTTTTCTCATTCTATTTCAGATTCTGGCGGCTACGTTCACACACCTACATATAAACAAGCACTTTACACATACGCAGAGAAATACACGCACACAAATGCACGCACAGAAACACTCACTATACTTCAAATCCACATGAATATCTATGTATTCGTATATGTGAGAATAAATAAACACAGAAAAATATATAAATGTTTACGCGATTGCAAATATGTGTGTATAGGAAAAAAATATACACAAATAGACACATAAAAATGTTTTAATGGGGAAGAACGTAAAGTGTATAGTGGAATATATATATATATA
>NC_068993.1:19688525-19695354 GCF_001194135.2 Octopus bimaculoides
ATATATATATACATATATATATATAAAGTGAGAGAGAGAGAGAGAGAGAGAGAGAGATGAGAGAGAGAAAGAGAGAGAAAGAGAGAGAGGGAAATTATGTTGTTCTCAGATCTGCTTTCTCTACTCGATTACCATTTCCCTTATCGTGACACACTATATGATATTTTATTAGAGAGTTTAGTGCCTTGTTTTGGGAAAGGGATTTTCTACAATGTAATTAATATTATTTTTGCAAGGCTTAATTGGGAGATGATCAACTTTCTTCTTCACTTTATCACAGCCGAAGTTTCTGCTTCGAATGATTCTTCAAGTCAAAGGCTTGTCTGTTCGAAACACCGACCAAGAGAAATTAACATAATTTGTCTTTCTTGTCGCACAAGTGTTTTCTTGCATCTGTGTTAACTTTTCTGTTTGGTTAGGTTACCGTTTCTTTTGTAACTCTTTTTATTTACAAGTAGAGAATTTTAAAGCATTTTCTGACAGATTATGAACGTGCGTTTTCTGTTATTCACTCTTGGTCTCTAAATCCCCACATCTCAGTATTTTACGAGAAAAACACAGGAGAGATTTGTTAACAGCAAAACCGATAACAATTCGTAAAATAACTGTGAGATCCTATTCAGATATAAGGTCATTCTCAGTAAGTCTTCACCTTTCTCCAATTGACGTGGAGTAATCCTAGGAAATCTTTAATGATTATGCGAATAGACCAAGCATTCAATTCTACTGATGTCGCTAATTTCACAAAACCGTTTTTCTCCATATAGAGAAACATCAACGCAAGTAATTCGGGCACCCAGACCAATTTTCCTTACATATTCTTTCGGATGGAAAATTCATCTAGCAATATAAATTGATTTTCAGTTTATATGTAACCCGTTTCCTTTAGCAATCAATCTTCCCGATATTATTCGAATTATGTTTTCAAGACCTCTTGTGTGTGCTTAGTATTTCCTAACGTAACTTTGGCAGTGCTATTCTTTGAGTACTTCTACCTTATGATCATTTTCGGATATCGACTCAACATCTATCCCTTACGAAGCTATTCCTTACCCTGTTTTTTTGTTTTTTAATTTTATTCTGTTATTGTTATATATGTTAACTCAATGGTCGCCATTAGCGTTACTGTAGAAATTATTTTCCGATATCTACAAAGTATTAGTGTTAGGAGGTTATTATTCTTGCTATTGTCGTTAGTATTTACATAGATGCAACGTTTATTAAATGAAGGTGCGTGGCCAAATGTATTACACTCACGATCGTAAGATTGTTGTTTCGATTTCCTGACCGGGCGATGCGATGTGTTCATCAGCATAACACTTCATTTCACATTCGTCCTTCAGTTATAAATTACTTCTATCAATAAACTGGGAATTTAAACCTGCGTCCGACCAGAGTTCTGCTCAGGGGCAAGTGTTTTAATTTCATTCACTTACACGCCCTGGAAGTTAGGTTAAGTTTCCGCCTATTATTAGGCCTAGGAGCTCATGCCTGACTTAGACCTATAATGCTGTTAGTGTTTTGTTCCAGGTTAGTCCTAACCAAACATTGGTTGAACAACGGCCGAGCACAAGTACTTGTACATTGTTGGGAGACCTTACTTGATCCTTCACAAAGCACCATCGATCGACACCTTCGTAAGTTCTGGGTCGTGAATAGACGTTGTCGAGAAGCTCCTCGTGGCTAGACCAATGACCAAGTGCAAACACGAGTGAACATATGCAAACCTAAATAGTGTCGGTGGACGTGTGGCTCGCGTTTGACTTCCCCTAGTAATTTGATACCGAAGCATCAACTGAAATTTTATTCCTCTCTGCCAGTACACACAGTGAGGATGTTTTGTTCCGGGTTAGTTCTGACCAAACATCTTATGATCAAAGGTATTCTAGATATAATCATCATTTTAGGTTTTTTTTTCAGGCACTAAATTCCATTACTCTACAAGCTGTTACCTTTTAAGAAATTTGAGAATTAATTTTTCTTTCAGTTCTACCTGAGTGTGAACCTGCACAGTTGCTCTCTAATTGGCTCCATCTAATATATATGATATTGATGATGCTGCAGATAATGCTGGAGTTGTTGCTATGTGGTCAATATTTCGTGATAGATAAAATTAGTCGTATTTCTTTACCCATTCTCTGTAAGAGAAAGTTAGACGCCATTACTAAAAGAAACATCTTCCATCGTCACCATTGTAGTCATGTAGAAATTAATTTCTGGTGTGAAAGCAGAAATAAATAAATAACAAACTTTCTTTATCCAAATAGGAAAAGATATATCACAATTTAGCTGTCTTCCTCTACCTTCATAAACTAACTATAAAATATTCACAACAAATCGAAATTACGTTAAAAAAAAGTACTATTATAGTAAGTCAAACATTCTACGGGAAGCTAACATCAACAGTAATAACCATAACCATAAGAAGAACAATAACAAGAAGTAAAGTAATGAATAATTAAAGTACGAATAGTGAGTAAAATAGTATAAAAATAAATAAATATTTAGAAGGTAATAATGAGCAAGAAATACTCGAGTAAAAGACGGAGAAATAGAATGAAAAATTAGCTACTGCACAGAAAATATATTTGGTGGAATGACAAAGGTGGCTTTGAAATGTTCTGCAACCATGTTGATTGGCCGGAAATTTAACACAGAATCGGGAAACTGACAGTAGTAACTCCGCATCAACAACTATAGACTGCATTGTAATGAAAAAAAAATTGATGAGTCAATGTGAGCGCCTTTATATGATCACTCGACTTGCTAAAAATAATTACTAAATCTACCTCAAATCAGGTGCTGCCATTTTAAAGAGAAAATAACAGTTGCTAATATATTTGTATGCATGCCCGCAAAAAGATAGGATAGTCATTGTTGGACTGTATCTGATGATAATTTTGCTTGATCACAATTGAATTGGAGCTAAAATATAATAAATGTAACACAAACAACCCTAGAAGGGAGGATGTAAATCATAGATGTTGAGTATATGTTGCATTTTATAAAAGAATTTCACACACACACACACACACACACACACACACACACACACTCACACACACACACAAGATTGAGTCAAATTCTTTTTCATAACTTGCATCTCTGTGTTATATAATTAGTTTGGTGCAGCTTGTTATCCAATCGTTGGTGATTTTTTTTTTTCATAGATAACAAATAAACAGTAATTGTTCATTTCTAAATTCATAGTTTTGATAATGAATATTGAAAAATGGCTATTAGAGCCATTTTGCGTTACCTGTGAAGAAAAAAAAAACTGAGAGTAAGGGCAGCAACAAAAGAAATCACTGATGTGAGGACCCGGAAACTGCCAACAAACGTGTGGCACAAAACGGGTTCAGACGTTTCAACGAAGGTAATGTCAGCCTCGAAGACAAATCAAGCAGAGGGAGACGGTTTGTTGTGGAAGATGAGGCCATGTACGAAATGGTTGAACAACAGCCAAGCACAAGTACTTGTACATTGTTGGGAGACCTTACTTGATCCTTCACAAAGCACCATCAATCGACACCTTCATGAGTTCTGCCTCGTGAATAGACATTGTCGAGAAGCTCCTCGTGGACAGACCAATGACCAGGCGCAAACATGTATGAACATTTTCAAATCTAAATTGTGTTGGTGGAAGTGCGGTTCGCTTTTGACTTCCCCTAGTAATTTGATACCGAAGCATCAACTGAAATGTTATTCCACTCCGCCAGTACACACGGTGAGGATGCCTAGCATAAGCCACAAATGTTTTAAAGGCCTCGTTTATCTGTGTTGCTGTGCTACTATTTGTGTGATAACAACTACTGCTATAAAGAATGAAAAACGTAATAGCAGAGCACACCAACAATAAACCACTAATATTAATACTATCAACAGGGTTACGGCAAACATTATAGACTACTACTACTACTACTACTACTACTACTACTACTACTACTACTACTGATGATGATGATGATGATGATGATGATGATGCTACTGCTGCTGCTACTACTGCTGCTACTGCTGCTGCTACTGCTGCTGCCACTGCTGCTATAGTGTCTAACACCGATTTTACCACTCCGCCATACCGTCATAAAATCATCACTGCTATTACTATCAACAACCCAGTTGCTTACACCAGCTGTTGTTCACACCATCCTACCATGTCTACCATTGCTAGTCTCTATATCGCCGCAACTGCAATCCCCACCACCACCACCACCACCACCACCACCACTACCACCAGAAACCCAATAAAAATTTTAATTCATTGACCATCATTTACATGTGTAAATAGCAACTGTGCCAATGAATGCCTCCAGTTTTATTAAATCCTATCCACAGAGCTTTAGATTGCTGGTGTTTTTTCTGTTTTCTACTTTTTATTTTTGTTTCCATTATATTTCAGTTTTGTTCATATTTTCTCCTTTTTGGAGGAGGTTTTAGGGTAGTAATGGCGAGTGGTGTGTAGACATACGTTGCTAAATTTCTTTTCAATTAATTCCTTGTAATTAACTTTCAGCTGTTTTTTATGTATTTTTGTTTCATGATATAAAGCAATATCTCACATTTTATGATACTGAACAGGTATGAAGAAACATTAGAAAAAAATGTTTTGTTTGGTTACGCATATTTACGTAGTGAGGTCAGTCCTGTGAGGATCAATATAATGAAACTAGTCACATCGGGGCTTGATTTGCTCAACATACCGTTACGTCATTGTACCCGAAAGTATGACTATGACCAGTCAAATCACAATTATAATTAACAGTATAATTAACAGTATAATTATAATTACGGTTTCAAGAATTTCATTTGAGCTTCTATGGTAAAGCCTGCTGCCATTACATGTTTCTGAAGTGTGAATATCATTGTCTTTTGGAGTGAATGATGCTCTTTTTTAATGTTGTCTCTCTTGTTATTTTAGTATTTTGTCTGTTTGTATAGAATGTGTTGAGTGATTTACGGTATTCTAATCTTTTATCTTTTTCTTTTTCTTTTTTTTTTTAAACATTTCCACCTCGATCATGAAAATTGAAAGTGTCATTCACAATGCATATTTTTCATGGACTGAAACTGCTGTATCAAATTCATTATGCCAATGTCAGGATGGTTGGCAGCGAACTCTATATTTGACAACAATAGTGTCCAACTCCCCAATACTGTATCTGGTGAATTCTCTTTGTACTTTTATTCAGAAGGAATGTTGTGATCTTCGCAAATTTTCCACTGAAAACAACTGCCTTTTTCATCTCAATGCATCACGATAGAGTATCCTGTTAAAATATTCCTAATGGATTGCTCAATCTGCTAACAACATTATCTTTGTATATATTATTTATATTACCTATTCCGAAGATACTGACCTTGATATAGATGTATTTAGAATGCGGTTTCTACTTTTGTGTATTAATTTTTTTCTCTTTTTATATGTAGCTTTTCTCATTCTGCATTCTCACATTCCGGTTGGTTAATGTGTCTCGAGATCTGACTATGAATATCTTAACTGAAAAAGTATTTTTAATAATTTTTTCATTTACTTTATTTCTTTATTCCATCATTCTATTCTTTAATGGGTTTTATTCAAAGGACTGTAGCAACACCTTAAAGAGTTTAATCGATCAGCACTTATTTCACATCGATACATATGTTATCGATCTCTATTTTTCGAAAAATTAAGTTACGGGACGTAAAGAGACGCAATATAAACCACACCAGGCATAAATAAAAACAGGCATCTATCTATTTCTCGTATACAGAGAAATAGATAGATGTGTCGATAGACAGATTGATATATATATATATAAATATATATGGGAGAATGTACGAACAAAAAACAACAACATACGAGGACAGGTGGTGTAAACAACAAAAAGATGCAGTATCTTATGCCAATTGCATAAGACACTGCGCTGTGGACGCATTCCGAAAAATGTGACTGCAAAGCAAACGTCCTCTCCGTACAGTGATGTTTATTTCTGAAGTGCTGATATTTGCTATCGTACTGTACCTTTTACACGTAATGTTCCGTTTCCCTCTGAATGAATTGTAGCTTCTCAGGTTTACACATTCCTCTATTATTTTTCACCGTATGCTCTCTTTTTAAAATGAAAATTGTAACCCTGAAAGTTATCAGCAGCAAAGAAAACTTTCTGAATTCGAGTATCTAGGAGATATAATTCCATAATAACCTGGATGATGTGAAGGTTTGTGGCTCAGTGGTTAGGGTGTTCGGATCACAATCGTGATGTCGTGATTTCGATTCCTAGCGGCGTTGTGTCCTTGAGAAAAACACTTTATTTCACTTTTCTCCAGTTCACCCACCTGACATACATGAGTTGTATCTAGGATTCAAACGGCCAGGCTTGTCACATTCTGTCACGCTGAATCTCCTTGAGAACTACGTCACGCATACCTACATGTGCTACCAGGAAGTATTGCCCGTTTGGGATAATTACTGGAACATAGAAGTAACTTGTCATTAGATGCACATTCCACTTACACTTGATTTCTTAACGTATTCTTAAGCGGGTTCAGTATAACTTTGTGATAAGGTATCGCATTTGAATAACTGTTTCAAACCATCTGACGAATTTCTTTGCAGTTTTCTTCTACCCAATTTCATTTAGAAGTCTTTGGTTGACTGGAAGCTACAGTAAAGTACACCTCTTAATCAAGTTGCCCCTCGGTGAGATTATTTCGAGAACTCGTAGATGCAAAGCTATCTTCTTAGTCATTCGGCTATGCTGCATCCATATGTATGTGTGCATGTGTGTATATATGTATATATATGTGAGTGTATGTGTATATATACGTATATGTGTGTGTATATATAAAA
>NC_068993.1:19695603-19700090 GCF_001194135.2 Octopus bimaculoides
CACACATACACATACGTATATAGATGGATGGATGGATGGAAGATTGGATGGATAGATGGATATGTTCTTGTTCTTATATATTTGTATACATTCATAAAATTTTTATCATTATAGTTGTCATCAACATCCAAGCAATTGTTGTTTTGCTTGTTGTTATTTTTGCTGTACCAACTATTATTCTTTGCTTCGAGGTGCTATTCTAAATGTGAAATTTATATCTTGTTTTTTATTTTCTTTTTCAGAGACATATTCTAAATCATTCGCATTTTGTAGGTAAGTAATTATCTCTCGTATATCAATTTTCATTTTCAGATTTATCGACCTTTATTATCTTCATATTTTATATCCTCTTCTTCTTCCTCCTCCTTATCATCATCACCCTCTTCAACGCCATCATCATCATCATCATCATCATCATCATCATCATTATCTTCATCATCATCATCATCATCACTTTCCTGTGAACAAAGGCACCTATACAAAATGCTAGAATGTTAGAAATAACGATCAATTCCCCCTTAAACCACACCTTGTTTGTAGTATCTGTCCACACACACACACACACACACACACACACACACACACACACACACACACACACACATACTACTCACACAAACATGCATACATACACAAGTCCCCCCCACACACACACACACACGGACAAATACACGCACACAAAGAAAAGACAATGAATTGGCACGGCTGTGACTTCTTTGAACACGTTTCTGTTTGATCTGATCTTGCCTGTGGCTAAATAACACAAATCGTCATTTTCATTCTACTTCTTTTCATCTTCCTCTTCCTTCTCTTTGTCATCGTCGTCGTTGTCATAGTTGTCGTCGTCATCATCATCATCATCATCTCAATCGTCAGTTCTTTTATATGTCACCAGAAAAATTTAACACGTATTTGTCAGTTATCTACACCAACGTGTTAAATGATGATCAATTGTGATGATAATCTTGATCAGGAGGAGGGCGGTGATGATGTTCTTGGTGATAATGATGATGGCTACAGTATGGATGGCAACACTGGTAATAACTATGATGATGGTGAGGACAAAAATGATTTTATTGTCCATGTGCATTTATATGCTTTATCTTGTATTGGTACTTTAACACTTACAAAATATCTAATCGTAGAAACCAAGTTTACCTCTTAAAGTACCTAAAACTAGCTTGTTTGCTGTGGACAAGCCTTGGCGACAATCATTGTCGTAGTCATTGTCATCATCGTCGTAGTCATCGTTTTGATTTCGTTTCATTGCATTTCTTTTTCGCAGTATTTCTATTGGTTTAGCCCCAAAAAAGTGACTTATCCCTGTTGTCTTCCCATCAATCCAAGGTCTGCGAAATGAATGCTGTTAATTTCTTTTGGTGGCTGCAGGAGGGGAAAAAAAAACATGTTGGTCGAGAATTACAGAAAACCACCGTTCTAGCGTGATGAAGGACTGGACGTAGTTAGTCTAAGAACTGGTGGGTGATTGCCACAACATGAGTGACAACGGTGAGATAGATATATAAGTAAAGAATTCATTCATGATTGAAGCTCGGTTCATATGTTAAGTGACTGCTTGCTAATCAGTCGAGTACCCTTTCTTTCGATGATAGGTAGAATATCTGAGTGTATAAGTGTGTGTGTGTGTGTGTATGTGTGTGCGTGTGTTTGTCTGTGTGTGTGTGTGTGTGTGTGTGTGTGCGTGTGTGTGTGTGCGTGTGTGTGTGTGTGCGTGTGGGTGTGTGTGCGTGTGAGTGTGTGTGTGTGTGTGTGTGTGTGTAACTGTTCCATTCTAGGTTTTACCTCATCTCAAACGTTCATGGGAAACTGAGGTAATGTGTCGATCTGGAAAAGGACTGTTTTCGTGATGCAGGTTTTGATACGTTGAGCGCATGTGATTGACAAAATGGATTCTCATTCATAGTGACTCTTAACATGTGAATGATTCAGCTTGAGATTTACGTTCCCATATGATTTAGTTCGAGACTTGCTATACCTGCATTCTCAGCTCTGTAAAGGGTTGGCCAAAAGTCACGCACAAAATAAGTTCTGTATGCTCCGGAGTTGTCAAAGACATGGTTAATTTATCGACCCCGAAAGGATGTGGCTGTGCTAGACTCAAATGTTAATGCAGCATCATACAATAGATATAGATTTGGAAAGGCATCCTGTACGATAAGCAAAGATCCAAAAATATCCAACAGTGTCATCATATTTTGTTTGGAAATGTATGCTTTAACCACAGTAAGTTCAGACAGCAAAATCGATTAATCGTAATTAACTAAATTGCTCAAGGATTTTAAAGTATCAAAATTCAAAAATGTCTCGGAGATTGGTAGTAGACTTACCAAGGAAGAATATATGTTGTCCTTTTGCTCTGAAAATCTATTATCTAGCTCTCCCAAGCTTTCATCGATGATGGCGAAATAAATTTTGCGGTGAAAGATTATCCAGTCATCTTGTGATGGTACTACAGCTTCAACAACAATCTGAAAAACGTTGGGATCCGTGAGCTTTTCGATGCATGCATTCCTCAATAACAGTAAATTGAGTCATTTGTTTCAGAATCTCATCATATATTAAAGAGTCTCTCAGTTTGGTTCTGAGATTTGTGACTCTGAAGCTGTTTGTCTACTGGCCTAATTATATGAAAAAATTTGATAAGAACAAGGGCGAGAAAAACAAACATTTTGAAACGAACTTAATGTAAAATTCCAGTTGCCTCAATGCACATTGATGAATCTAATGAATCTGTGCACTCGGTTAACAAACCAACAATCTTGGAGTGATTTCCTATTACAGTAGCCATGGCATTGAAATGATGCGACCACCTATGGTCCATAAGACGAAGCAATTTCAATCCTTTGCATAGACCAGCTATCTTTGGCTCTTTAAAAAGTTTATGAAGAATATTAACGGTGTTGAAGAACGTAGCTAACTCCGGAATCCGCTTTATTGTGTTAATCACGACAAGATGCAACTGATGATTAAAACAACGAACATAGGGTATGAGCTTTTCAAATCGATTCTGAATCTTTCTTTGAACGTCATCTATTTTTACAGACATCACAGGAGCACCATCGTAGCATTATGACAACATACGCTTTGGGGCAATGGCAAGGTTGGTTAATTCCTTAATTAACAAGTCAGCCAATATTTCAGAATCATAATGTTAGGCACAAGGTCCGAAATTTTGGGGGAGAAGGCCAGTCGATTAGATTGACCCCAGTACGCAACTGGCAGTTAATTTATCGACCCCGAAAGGATGAATGGCAAAGCCGACCTCGTCGGAATTTGAACTCAGAATATAGCGACGGGTGAAATACCGCTAAGCATTTCGCCCGGCGTGCTAACGTTTCTGCCAGCTCGCCGCCTTCAGCATCGTAATGTTGAGTAGTTGACATTGCAACTAACTTTTCTAGAACCCTGCTGTTTTTTAAGTAAATAAAATCAATCACCAAGTTTTATCAATATATAAATTTTTAAAGTCAGTACTTTGGTTCCATATTCGGACTGAACTTTTCGGATCATATCCACATATGGCCAAATATTTGCTACGTTTTTGGTCCCCCTGAGTTTACTGACAGGACTTGCTAATAGGACTATTCTGATAGGATTTGCTTTCTATGTTGTGTCTATGTATAAGATTTTTATCTTTCTATACTTTCTACTTGGATTGTTTTATATTTTTTTATATATTTTTTACATAATTATAGAGTCAATATTTTGTATTTTTCCACACATATTTTTCTGTTTTCTCCCTTCCACCCCGTTTTTTTCCTGTGCGTCTATAAACACGTACATGAAACCTTATGTGCGCGCTTGTGAATGTGTGCGTGTGTGCGGGTACGTGCGTATATAGATGTATGTGCGTGCATGCGAAAATATGCGCATATTAGACGCGTTTTAACCTTATAGCTTTCCCGCACTTTCTTCTGTTTTTGCTTTTAGCCCTATAAAACTTTTTTTGCGTGTGTGTGTATGGGTGCAGGGTTGTTGTGTGCATGTGAGTGTGGGTGTGTATGCGTGTATATATATGTATATGTACATATATGTATAGTTTTTAGCGAGTATGTGGGTGAGTATGTGTGTTTCAAGCGAGGGTGGTTTAGTGTATAAATATAGGCGAATGTACGGATTGGTGCGCTTACGCGAACGCTACAGACTTCTCTACTCCCTTACTTTTACCCCCCTCCTCTTACTTAGTAGTCTATAGCTCTTTTGTCTTAATGACGGTCAACCACACAGTGATTTCCCTTTGTTTAACGGTCATTTTTCACAGGAACTTTTAAATGGTTGGATAACTGAAGAGATGTTGGCTCCCATCCCGGTATCCGAAACTCGGAGTTTTATCATGGCTACTGAATAAGTGTCACATATTTTTACAGATAAATTCCACTATTTACATAATATCGAGGTCTCTTTCTTTCTTTTATTGTCCTTCCTATCAATATATATATATATATATATATATATATATATATATA
>NC_068993.1:19701275-19708350 GCF_001194135.2 Octopus bimaculoides
GATAGATAGATAGATAGATAGATAGATAGATAGATAGATAGATAGATAGATAGGTAGATAGATTGATAGATAGATATGTATGTGTATATGCATGTATGTGTGGATGTATGTGTATATACGCACACACACAAACATGTACCTAGAAGATTTTTGTCGCTAGAGATAAAGTAGTCAATGCTTTTAGATACACCCGTACACATAAATCTGTCTCCAGTTTATTTCTCCATCGGGAATTAAGATGGCGTTACTTTCAGTACTGAGCAGTTCTATAGTACACACACACACACACTACTGAACGGTTCTATAGTACACACACACACACACACACACATACACATACGTGTTTGTAACTACCCACATGTTTTCACACTCCACTAAATCAAAGGAAACAATATATTGCCTCTTTAGCGACCTCAGATCTTTTATGTAGATGGGGGCGTTGAAACCAACACGTTGTCCCTAAAGTGTCTAAAATTTGATAAAACTACCCACAAAAGGGACGTGAAGATTTTTTTTTTTTTTTTTTTGAAAGTTTTGTTTTCAATTGTCGGCAGGCTGAGGCGTTTTGTATATACTGTATTCTCCCAAGAGTGAATAACAGAAATTCTCAAAATGGAGGGGCTGAAATTCTAACTGGAGGTGGTAGAAGGCTAAAGACACCCCGCCCTCGTGGTTACGCACTTAACCTGATCTATGAAAGATATACTCTCATTTCTTGACGATCGGCTTCAAAGATGCTTCCATCTTTTGGTAATACGTCTTCTGCATCTCTACAATTTAGTATTACTCTACATCTTTACCGACGTCTGTTAGAATGTTTTATTTCTTCTCTTTTTATCCCAGTTTTCTCTGTGATTATATTTTTAGAATTAATTTCGAATTCTTTGCAAACAATTATAACTTCATTAGTATTTTTTACGTTTACAATTACTTTACAATTCGGTTTACATTCTTTTAAATATTGTAATTAAATATTTGGCGAAGTAATTTTTCATACATTGTGTTAGCTGAATAAAGAAAATACATTTAGTTTTTTTAAAAAATTCTTAATAAGTACAAATTCAATTTTCAGTATAACTCGTGAAGTAAAGCTAAACTATTTTCATCCAGAAATGTTTATTTCCTTCTGTGCGCGCGAGTTTGTGTGTGTGTCAGAATGTGAGTGTATATGTGTGTGTGAGTGTGTGTACTTGTGTGTGAGTGTATGTGCAAGCGTATGTGTGTGCATACATCTGTTTGTGCGCATTTGTGTGTGCATGTAGGCATATGTATTTATATATGCATATGTGTCTGCATGCATTCATGTATGTGCATAGTAACGTATGTACATGCCTGTGTATATTCATATATTATGTATGTATCATATATATATATATATATGCGTGTTTGTTTACATGTATGTGTATGTATGCATGAACTTATACTGCAAGCAGCGCCCATCGCTACCACATCTGTGCAAAAGAGTGCAGCTCCCTAGCAGGTCTGAAAAGACACATCCGCGAAACTAATATTTAAGAAAACAACCAAATGACAGTATTGCTCGAAATTACGTTGTAGTCCTCATGTATATATGTATGTTTGTATGTTTATATGATTGCTTCAGTTTTTAGTTATTTAAACTCTTTTTCTGTAGAAGGAACGTGTTTCTAACAAAGATACAAAGCTCCATTGCTGGAATGTAGATAACGAAAACAATGTCACGTTTTAAACCAGAGAAATATCAAGCATATTTTTACTGTTCCATTTACAGATTGTATCTGTAGAGTGCAAGTTAGTTTGTTGACTTCATTTTCTGAAAACCTTAGGTTTCTACATTGTTACTTAGGCTCACAAAATCAAATGCACCAATTATTATTGGCGTAAATGTGAATTTATAAATCTATGTAGAGAAGCAGAAGGTTTCGAAGCAGTGGTCCATAGGTATCCTCTTTCTCTTTGGTTTTTAAAGAGATATTCACACCTCTATGACGGTACATATCTTTTCTTGTCTCTCCGAAACATTATCCGGTGTGTTATGCTCACACTTGACAGATGTTTTGATGGTAATGTTCCACTAGTATTCCTTATGTTGATTTTTGTATATGTAGTTACTTACAGATTTTTCTACATTTATTCCGGGACATATTTTTTTCTGAATAGCACTGAACATTGTTTTTGCAACAATGTCATGTTGCATAGTGAAGTAGTGCTTTGATGACATTTTTGGGCTGCTGTTAATCAACTACATGTGGGATGTTTTCCACAGAAATATGACATAATCTACATTTTCAATTGCATCAATGTCTCTTTTGTTGATTAGGTATTCCATAGCAGCCCCCTGTTCTTGGATTGCAAATGCATAGTTTTCGAATGTGATATAGCGGACACGATTCCAAGAGTGGTTTCGCTTCATGTGGATATTTCGGTCTTCTTCAAGTCTACAGAAAACATTCCCCTGCATGGTCGCTTATGGTATGCTGAGTGTTTCCAGGTGTTCTTAGAGGTGTGTTAGTCCGGTTGTTTAGTGTTTGTATGGGAGCTCCTCAGGAAGAGAGAGCTTCCTGAAGAACTCGCCGCTGACAAGTAGAATATTGTTCTCCTCATTTTTCTGCACTAAATTAAAGCATATACTTTTACCGCTGTTCTTTAGCAAGTGCTGTCTGGGAGAGGAAATACGTATATGAATGTATGCATGTATGTATGTATGTATGTATGTATGTATGTATGTATGTATGTTAAAAGACATGTTAGGATCCACAATGAGCAGAACTTACCTGCAGGTATTGGTAGTACAATTCAGAGGTGCAATCTGTGTGGGTGTTTTTTTCAAAACATCGTCTGGTTTAAAAAGCCACATCAGACGCCATGAAAGGGCTAAGGTGTAGTTGCAGGAGGTGGTCAAACTCTGTGTAAGGAGTAGACAACCACCATGTATGTATGTATGTATGTATGTATGCATGCATGTATGTATGTATATATAGAGGGAGGGAGGGATGGAAGAAGGGAGGGAATGTCGCATGTATGCATGTATGTATGCATGCATGTACATATTAGTACAGATATGATTGAATGGTGAAGAAACCCACTTCACAGACACGGCGCCCTAAGATTGCACCCACTGCTTGCATTATGCGAAATTGTCTCTAATTTGTTTCAGATTCTTTCACGCAATGCGAATGTATTTAGGCGAACGGAATTCCTCTAAAACCCTCAGTGGCTTACTACTTTTAATTCAATGAAAAACCTTGTCACACACACTGTCAAGCTGAAACATGCGTCTAAAAAACTAAAGAAACATATGTCTACGGAATAGTCAGCCACTTGAATCTAATTCAATAAGCCAGTAGTTCAGTTGGTCCAACAACTGAGTGACCACCGTTGGCAGCCATTTAATGTATAGGCATGGTTTTGCAGTTAGGAAAGTCGATTTTCAGCTGCATGGTTTCAGGTTGTTTCTCATTTTACGATGTAATGGATACATGACTTCTACTATAGCCGATCAATGCCTTGTGTGCGATTTTGGATATGATGTGCACACTGCTGTGAGAAACCTAATATTGGATTCTTCGTAAAGAAAAGTTTCGGGTTACATTTGTTTTGCAGCACATTACAGATGCTCCCTTGCAATATAATAAATCACTGTAACCGAAAAATAAAAACATATGTATGTGTGTGTATGATTACTGTGTGTATATACGTGTTTGTGTGTGCCTGGTTGTGTGTTTGCGCGAGCGCACACACACACACGTGTGTGTGTGTGTGTGTGCGTGTGTGTGTGTGTGTGTGTGCGTGTGTGTGTGTGTGTGTGTGCGCGCGCGCGTATGTGTGTGTGTAAATGCGGCGATCGGAAAATATATCCATATCAGATAGTTGAGTAGAGCAATGGCCTGTTTATCTTATATTAATTTAAGTCTATGAGTTTTCCTTTCTTGTAAACATGTCAAACTATTTTTAAATTCATTTGGAAAGTTCTGAACTGTTCACAAATCACACACACACACACACACACACACACACACACGCACACATAGCACAAGTACACAAACATACACACATACATACGTGTGTGTGTGTGTATATATATAATAAATATATATATATGTATTGTGTGTGCGTGTGTGTGTATTTATATTTGAATATATATGTCTGCATATATGTACATGTATATATGTATGCATTATATATGTAAACGTGTTTATGTATTTTGTTTGTATGAATATATATATATATATATATATATATATATATATATATATATATATATATATATATATATATATACACATATACATATACATATACATATGCATATACACATACACACACACAGCGACATCCACGAATACATATACATCATATACATATATATTTATTTATATTTGCGCATGTATATCTGTATATATACGTTGATATGTGAGGGTGTATGTGTAATTCTTTTTTAACATCTTTTACTAGTCTTCAGTTATGTTAAATTTATCAGGGCTTTCTTCAGCCGTTTTCAAGTTAATGTAAACAGAATTAAACCTCAACTGTCTTAAGCTGTTTTAAATGTTTTACATTCCATTGAAGCATTGATGCGATATATTTATATAATGTAAACAGATTAAAAATATATTTTAATGTAAGCTTCCTAAGATATTTTTCTCTTATATCTAAGCTATCTTCAGTTTCAATTATAAACTGACCCTAGATTTCAGAGTATATTACAAACGTCCTCTTACTGTTTCTATTGTAACGTAATCGTTTATAAACTATGTTTAATGGACCTTAAAAGTCCCAGCATTCTTTTGAACTTTATAAAAAGCAGTTGTAAACAAACCTTAACTAGTGGCAAACCTTCTAAGTTGTTTACATCACAATCTGTGTATTTGTCTGGTATTTTATTATTCTATGTAAACAGCTTTCTATTTAAATGCCAGCATTATTCTTCAACGAAAGAGGAAGACAATCCTTAACTGAAAATAACATCAGCCCACATTATATCGACCAGACATCGTATTTATTAGCAACTGGATTAACCTTTGTAAAGAAATTAGAATCTGTTTTTGTTAGCAGTTTACTTCTATTTTTCCACCATGATATTTCAATCAGGCATTAAAATTTTTTTTTAATACTATATAACTTTCAGATTTCATTGATACGCATTACATATATGCGAAGGAGTAATAAAAAGTTGTTTTAGAAACTGTTTCCCTTTTTTTTTTATTTCCAGAGAGTTTCTTCTTCTTTAGTTAGTTCAATTGTTTCAGCGAATGCATACTACCAACAGGTACATATTTACCACTCTCCTGTAAGTAATGACTTCAGATTTTGGCAATAAACCAGCAATTTTGAAGCTGGAGTTGGGGAAGGGATTTTCTTGTTTATATCGACCCCAGTGTTCAACTGGTATTGGTGGGGGTGGTCAGATGTAATGTTGCATGAATTATTTACAAATATATATATATGTAATTCTTGAAATACATACATAGACATTATTCTATAAGGGATTTTTAGTCGAAGAAATTAACCTTAGGATTTATTCTTAGGAAAGAAAATGGAGAAAAATTCATTTATTTGCATGTTATAAAATGTTGAAATTTATTTTTAAAGACATAACAGTACAAATAAATTGATTATAAGTTTTAAAGCAAAAAAATAATAATAATAATGATAAGTAATAACAGAGCCTACGTATATGTTTCAGTACTATCTCCTAGGTAATCAGAAACTCTAAACATTTGGTTAACTGCTAAGAAAGATATCATTTTCTAACTATATGGGGCAGAACTTCTTCAAACTTATTATGAGCTTATAGAGTATTATATATATGTGTGTGTGTGTGTGTGGTACGGAAGAGTGTGCATTGGAAAAAAAACATTTTATTCAAAACATGCATTTGATGGAGCTACATATCTGAAAGCTTCCAAGTCTTGGGGATTGATATCAAATAGAACAATCGGTCAAAATATTGCATTTTTAAAAAAAATACAAGGAGAAAGAAAGAAAGAGAGAGAGAGAGAGGGGGGAGAGAGTACACATACGTACGTGTGTGTACGTATGCGTATGTGTGTGTATGTGTGTGTTTGTTTGCATGCGTATATGTGTGTATGTGCATGTATGCGTGAACTAGTGTGAAGTGAAAACGAACGGTAATCTATGCCTGTGATAAATGTTAACGGGGTTTCATTGTGTGATATCGATCATCAGTTGTGACACATACATTTAGGGCGTATCAGGTGATTGCATTAGATATTGCATCACCAACATGTAGCTATATCATTATAATTCTATCAAATATCCTCGTAGCATTAAGTAGGCTGGTTTTCCTGCATTCCATGTACTGGAATTATCGCTTGCCAAAGGTATTTATCGGTAAGAGCCCTCTGGTGATTAGGTTGCCCAATATTCCACTTCACCTGTCAAATGAGCCAGGTTTAAACCTTACTGCATTTTACCTGCCTTTAAGAGTTCCTTATTTATAACATACATTATTATTTGGTAGCAGTCCGGAAATCAGTCACTTGACAATTAACGAGAGTTTAATGTATAGGCATGTGTGGGTGAGTATAATGACACATGTGTGTGAGAGAGAAAGAGAGTATAGCCTGTATATGTGTGTGTGTGTATGTGTGTGTGTATGTGTGTGTGTGTATGTACTTATATTAGTGTGAGAAAGTATGGCGTGTATGTGTGCTTGTATGAGAGAGATAGAGAGAGAGTATGATATGTATGTGTGAGAGAGAGAGAGAGCGGGAGAGAGCGGGAGAGAGAGTGTGTCTATAATAACATGTATGTGCGTGCATTTTAAGAGAGCGCGTATGAGAGTGTGTGTATGTGTGAGTGGAAGAGGGAGAGGAAAAAGAAAAAGAAAGCAAGGCAAAAAGATAGAGAAAGAGAGAGAGAGAGAGAGAGAAAGCAAGAGGGTGAGAGTAAGAGAGAGAGAGAGAGAGAGAGAGAGGAAGGGAGGAAGATCTCGTGTAAAATCAAACGCCACCCGTTGATGTTCTGCAGGCATGCTTCAGCAATGAAGATTGTGTGCGTGTGTGTGTGTGTGTGTGTGTATGTGTGTGTGTGCGTCTGTAAGTGTGCGTGTGTATGTATGTAAAGACATACA
>NC_068993.1:19708454-19712918 GCF_001194135.2 Octopus bimaculoides
GCGCGTGTGTGTGTGTGTGTGTGTGTGTGTGTGTATGTGTGTGTGTGTGTGCGTCTGTAAGTGTGCGTGTGTATGTATGTAAAGACATACATCTGCCCCATTGAGTAATGAAAGTTTTGTACGTGTGCGTCTGTATTTAACGGTCGTATTGGACACAAGTTACCAAAGCATTCTAAAACCCTTATTAATATGCGAGTATCCGAGTGCGCGCTCATGTGTGTGTGTGTGTGTGTGTGCATTTGTGTACGTGAACACGTATGTTTTAGCAGTTGTAGCAGTTGTTGTTGTGGTGGTAGTTGTGGGTTCGTGCATGAATTTGAAAGAATATATGTATTTAGCGTTAGGACTTGGAATATAAATATTCTCTGGGATTCCGTATACATTGTTCCTATTGTTGTTGCTGTTGTTATTGTTGTTGCCGTCGTCGTCGTCGTTATTACTGCTGCTGCTGTTGTTGTTGTTGTTGTTGTTGTTCATGATGATGATGATGATGATGAAGCATGGCTTGGGTGGGTGGGTTCTGCTCGTAAATTCCACCCCAGTATTTTCGAATTGCTGCGGTTTAGGGTTTCTTTTTGATTTTTTTTTGTTGTTGTTTCATTCAATGTTCTACCCACGGAACTACAAGGATCGTTTGTATGACTAATTCGATTACCTTGGTGCAGAGAAGGTAACCTTTAAACCTGCTTGGCACATATCAGTTTGACTTCGCGAGCGTGTCACTCGCTCATATTTCAACATCATGGCAACGCAAGGAATAAGAAACATGTGCCTCTCATACAAACAGACACAAATGTCAGTTGCTCAGTCAATGAAAAAAAAAAAAAAAAAAAAAAAAAAAAAGACATCCATAGGCGTAGGCAGACAATGGCTGTGTGGTTAAGATGCTCACTTTGCAGCTACGTGGTTTTAGTTTTATTCCCACTGCGCGGTACCTTCTACTATAGCACCGGCCCGACCAATGCCTAGTGATTGAATCTAATAAATTTAGATTGTGTGGAAGACCGCTGAATATATATATATATGTATATATATATGTGTGTGTGTGTGTGTGTGTGTGTGTGTGGTGAATTTATGGAATGAAGTCCCATAAAACTCATCAATTTAGTTAAAAATGGAAGAGACAAGTTGTTAAAATATATAAGAAGTTTAATTCTTGCAGACGATCGTTTCGTACAGAGATATAATAATAATGTAAATTCATGATTGAATTGAATTGAATTAATTAAATATCAACGTATTCTTCAGTGCAGGAAGTAAAAACCATAAAACAAAGAACTTGAGAAGAAATGTAGCAGAAAAATTGAATCTTTTTATCCGTGTGAGAAAGAGATGTAAGCCATGTCGGATATTTAACCATAGCTATGGCAAGCAATACCAAGCATCTATCTGTTCTTTACAACATGCACATTTGCAATTCTGGGAGTTTGCTTATGTATTCGGCTGAAAGTTTATTTTTCATCATTTCCAAAAACACCTTTTATTATAGAAATTGTTTCTGTATTCAGATTCTCTTTTGGTCATTTCTTTTTCTAGATCTTTATATTTAGATAATTTCTTCATCTCCCTCAGAGACACAATTATTGAACTGTTATGTCGATAAGAAGACATTTCTATATCTGGGCAGTTAACCTTGATCTCTAGTTTGTGTCTATTGTTTTAACCAATTACAAGCCAGAGAAACTTGTTGGTGTCTTGTTTGTCTTGGAGGGAACACTGGATAAGCCAGCGGAAACTTGAATTCTATAGTTCTGTGTATTCTTTAGCAATAACATTTCTACACTATTGATTAAAAAGTTTGGTACAAGACCAAAAATTTCAGCGTAAGGAATAAGACGATTACATCGACCAAAGTGTTCAACCGGTACTTATTTGAAAGCAGGCAATAACAAAGCGCTTTGAGTCTCCTGTGACTCAAAGAAACAATACTCTCCTTAGAATGCGAGCTGTACTCAACAACGCTGTCTTCTGGATCACCTCGTGCCTGACAGCAGCTCCAATATTCTTAATATGTTTTTCAAAGCCATTGGCAACGGCTCCTAACTCTCCGATTACCACCGGTATCTCCATTACTTTTCTCATGCCCCATAACTTACCTATCTCGTCCCGCAATGGCTGGTATTTCTCAATTTTTTCTGTTTCCTTACGTTTCGAATCGCCTGGTATTGCAGCATCTATTATCTCTACTTCTTTTTCATCTTTATGGATGAGCACAATATCTGGTGATCTCACCTTTATGACTTGATTGCACTGCAAGTTAAAACCCCAGAGTATTTTGTAATGTTCATTTTCCATTATTCCCTCTGGTTTGTGTTCATACCGTTGTTCAGCTCTCTCGAAGTTTGCTTTACCGCACAACTGCCAGTGGACAAATCTGGCCACATTGACATGTTTCCTTTTGTATTCGCGTTGTGCGAATTTACAGAACTCACTAACAATATGGCTTATACTTTCTCCCTTCTAAGAGCATATCCTACACTGTTGCGAGTCAGTACTTTTATCAATGTGATATTTGGAGTAGTTTGTTCTGAGATCTTGTTCTTGAGCGCTGCACACTAATGCCTCAATGGGCCCTTTTAAGTCTCCTTTCTGTAGCAATTGCCAGGTTCTATTCCAATCAGCCTCATCTTTATTCTTCAATAACTGATTGTGTATTTTCTTGTCCTGCCAAATTTTCTTCATCTGCTCTCTCTGGTCTGTCTTAAATTGTGTTGGATCTACACTTTTAAGGTTCTCTACATTTTCACTGCTTCAATTATTTCTTCTTTACTCCCCTTGACATACCAAGCCATGATATTCTCCTCTTCCTTTACACAACCTTCACAGCACACCAATCCCCGTCCTCCTTTCCTCATTAGATACAATCTTGCCAAATCATTTTTGGGGTGTGTTCATTGCCATAATTTATGTGTTCTCCAGTCTATTTTTTGTAATTTAGGCTTCTTCCAAGATACTATTCCTGCTCCATATCTCATCAAAACAACTGCCCATGTGTTAATTGCTCTAATCATATAGCTGCCATTTAGCTTCGACTGGAGCACAAGCCGAGTTCTCATCAAATATTCTGTCCTCTACATTACTTTCATCTTGTGTTCATTCATCTTATCTCTTTCAATAATACCCAAGTACTTGTATCCTTCTTCTCCGACTTCCTTTATAGTTTCACCACTTTCCAGCTTGATCGCATGGCTTTTATTGATTTTCCCCCCTTTTGACAATCATTACACCACATTCCTCGATCCCAAATTGCATGCCAATATATTTGCTAATCATTTGCACAGTTGCCGCAAACTCTCAATTTATTTCTTAGTCTTAGCGTATAACTTTAGGCCATCCATAAACCTGCCTAGCATGTACCCCAATCGCACCTTTCTTAAGAGTCCTCTTTTGATATTTACCTCTCCCAGCTTATCACCCCATGCTGTGAGTTCAGTCCCCCACGTTGTCTTCAGTTTTGTATTAACATCAGGGATATTGTGAGAAACCTTAAGCAGCTTAAGTCATTCAATAATCCACGAGTGTTGGACCATGCAATTTACTTTCTCGTAGTCCACCCATGCCGTCGCCAAATCTTTGTGTCTCGTCTTGCAGTCAGCCAGGACAGTCTTATCGATTAGTAATTGACCTTTCGTTCCTCTGCTCTTACGTCTACACACTTTTTGTCTTTTTGTATCACTGGTAGTAGGTCGCTCTCATCTAGATACTTATAGATGCTGTTTGATATGATGCCCGTCATCAGTTTCTACATCAGTGGCAAAAAAGATATTATTCGAAAATTTCCAACCGCATTCCCTTTACATGGGTCCCTCTAACATAGTACCTTTGTCATGCAGGCCGGTACTTAGATGTCACTACTCAGTATTTCGTCCATCTGTCTCGCAGTTCTCCTGTGCAGAGCTGTCAAGTTTTTAAGCCAAAAGCCCTGAACCCCATCTGGGCCAGGCACTTTCCAGTTAGGAATTTTCCTGCACTGATCTCTAATCATCTCGGTTATTCTCAAATCCTCCTGCTAATACTCTTCACTTTCCTCTTTGAGTGTCTTTAACCACTCTGCTTCAGCTTCATGTTCTTTCCCCTGAGACCATACGTTTGACCAGAATTTTTTGCTTTCTGCAGCATCTGGCACGGCTTTTTCACCTTTTTCTTTCCCATCCAGTTCTTAATAGACTCGTTTCTGATTTTGTTCGAAAAGTCTGTCTCATCTGTGCTGCTCAATTCTCTATTCATATCTCTTTAGTTTATATGCTTTAGCTGTCAACCTGTTTTAATTCCTCAATCACAACATTAATTCCTTTCTCTTCACCCAATACTTCCTCTCTAGCTCAACATTGTTATAATAATAAGAATAATAATAATTATTATTATTATTATTATTATTATTATTATTATTATTATTATTATTATTATTATTATTATTATTATTATTATTATTATTATTCAGTAGTTTTATTTTTATAACGTGCT
>NC_068993.1:19713520-19716045 GCF_001194135.2 Octopus bimaculoides
ATTATTATTATTATTATTATTATTATTATTATTATTATTATTATTAAGGTAGCGAGCTGGCAGAATCGTTAGCTCGCTGCACGTTTTGCTTAGCGTTATTTCGCCAGTCGTTATGTTCTGAGTTGAAATTCCCCCGAGGTCGACTCTGCCTTTCATCCTTTTGGGGTCGATAAATTAAGTACCAGTGAAACACTGGCATTGGTGTAATCGACTAGCTCCCTTCCATCCAAATTTCAGGCCTTGTGCCTTTAGTAGAAAGAGTTATTATTATTATGATTAGATGTTTGACTTTTGCTTTGTAATGATACAAGTTGACTCCAAGTCTCACCCAGGGACATCAAGATACAAGTTAGAAGTTCAAATTGGTGCTATGACTAGGGTACCATATATTTGTTTTGCAACTAAGTATTGTTCTAGAGAATGTCTAAGAAAAGAAGAAAATTATAAGTTTGCTTTGAAATCTGGGATTACATAGACAGTATTTTACGTAGGATATGGGCAGTTCCCATGAGCATTATCTTTTGAATTTCTTTCAATTTTGAATTTCTTGGTGTCTGAGTTAGGTATCAATTTTTCATTCATTCCCAGGGCACCTATGACAACAAGTATTGCTTTAGTCATGAGGTTCCATATTTTGCTAATTTCTATTTCAAGATCTTTATATTTACTCAATTTTTGGTAGGTTTCGACAGATACATTTATGTCGATTGGAACAGTCATATCGTTGAGGAGGCATGATTTTTGCCTGAAGTCCTTCAATATAATATCTGACATATTCGCATCTATCTTTCTGTCAGTTTGAACGACGAACTTCCAGAGGAGTGAGATGTCATTTTCAAGCAAAACAGCGAGCTGGCAAAATCGTTAGCGCGCCAGGCAAAAAGCTTACCAGCATTTCGTCTGCCGCTACCTTCTATATTCAAATTCCACCAAAGTCGACTTTGCTTTCAGCCTTTCGGAGTCGATAAATTAATTACAAGTTGAGCACAGGTGTCGATGCAATCGACTAGTCCCTTCACCCAAAATGTCAGGCCTTGTGCCTATATTAGAAAGGATTATTATTATTATTCATGGTGTGCGCGAATGTTTTACATTCAGTATCAAAGTCCTTGATACAGGGTCACAACCAGTTTCCTTACATATCGAGGACCTTCCTTAGAATCCTTGTTCTTCCCAATAGAGCAGATTTTTTAATCAATGCAGCTCTTGTAGCTACACCAATCTCAGTAAGGGTGATGTTAAGTCTGTTGCTGACAGTGCCTAGGACACCTCCAAAACCTGCGATTACTTTTGTAGAAATCCTCCAAAGTCTTCATTTTCTCTGAGCTGAATCCTGATATTTTCCTATTTTCCCCTCGTCTTTCACCAGTACATTCATTTCCTCAGATTATAGCCAGATCTACGATGATGCACTGTTTTTTCCCCTGTCAAGAACTATAATATCTGGTTGTTAGACATAAATCAGTTTGTACATTAAAATCCCATAAAATTTTGTATTGGTCGTTCTCTATTACACTTTCTGGTTGATGTTCGTGCCATTTTCTTCCTACTCCAAAACTTCTTCGCCGTAATATGTCCCAATATAATACCTTGGCCACACTGGGACATTTCATCATCATCGTCGTCGTCGTCGTCGTCAACATCATCATTATTATTATTATTATTATTATTATTATTATTATTATTATTGTTATTATTATTATTATTATTATTATAATTACATTGGGTTTACAGATTCATTAGTCTCAGTCAAAATGATTTGTGGTAATTGCTTCTGCTCGTACCTCCTTAGTTTAAAATTTGCGGAACTCCATTTTGCCTTTTATATTTCTTGATTGATAAAATATAGAAATAGCCAAGTATTCCATGGATATAATCGGAAAACCCCGCCCACCAAATTGCTGGCCTTCCATTAGAAACGATTACTTCTGTTATTAAAATGAATGCCGGAACTATACTAGTATGGAAAAAAAATTCTTATTACTGCCGTTTCTCAAATTCAGAAGAATATGATGAACTCCAGTTAGCATCACTCGAGAAAACCACATGTTTTAGCATCAGCAAAACTGCCATCAATAATAGAAACAACAACATTACCATCATTATTATTTCAAGTTTTTTTTGTTTGTTTGATTTTTTTTTCTTTTTGTAATGGTGTTTCAATTTTGAAGCTACAGTTGTTCTATGTTGCTGGCATTTTGTATTTTGCGGTTATCAAATATTTGGAATTTGATTCTGTTGCATTTGTAAGCAAGATCGTGGTGGCAGTGAACGAATAGAAACAGAACAAAAACAAGAGCAAAAAAAGTAAAAAGGAAAAGAAAAGAAAGAGATGGAATTAAAGAAATGGAATAGAGAAAGAAGCGAGAAATGGAGTCGTAATTGAAGATTAATACTCCAGAACACACAGTAAAGAAAAATGATAATAATAATAATAATAATAATAATAATAATAATAATAATAATAATAATAATAATAATAATAATAATAATAATAACGACGACGACAACAACAGTATCATTAT
>NC_068993.1:19716055-19717576 GCF_001194135.2 Octopus bimaculoides
TTATTATTATTATTATTATTATTATTATTATTAATAATGATAATAATAATAATAATAATAATAATAATAATAATAATAATAATAATAATAATAATAATAATAATAAACAATAATTGTTATGAATAAATAAATAATTAAAACAAAATGCAAATAACTATGTTTAACGTCGGTTAACAGTTTTGTGTTTCAGTTAAAATCAATGTTGCTCACTAGGAAATAATCATAGTCATCATTTGTAAATTCAAGCTGAATCGTTTGAATTTTATCTGCATGCTTCCATTCACTTAAATGAGATTTCAAATATTAAAACAACAATCTCTGATATAATTTATCACCTGTTTTTTCCTCTCTCTTTGGATAATTATATGGACACAACTGATTGGCATCAAATCGCTCCTCATCACATGCCAGCATCTGCGGTCTCGTTGGTGTGCTCTCTTTTCTATTGCTTTTCCTACTAGCCTCTTCTCCTTGGAGCTAGCTGGTCTTACACGACCTCTGTAAAAACATTCCCAACAATTCCTCTCTGCATCTCTTGGCTGCATGTTGTATATCACAAAGTATCTAACTAATCATAACACCCAGGTTTTAAGTCCTCCTGCGTTGTGTTGTGCATTGGGCGGCAAGGCTTCTCCAAAGTGGGCAGTCGGCAGCGGCGATTTCAGCTTCATCCCAAGAAATGTCAATGGCTTTGATGTCATCGATGAACGTGCAGCGCCAAGTCGCTTTTGGTCGCCATAGTTTTCTCTTGCCATGCGGCGGCTTCCACAGAATGGCGGTTTTCGCATGCCACGATGATGGTAATCGGAGGACATGGCCTGCGAATCGCAAGCGGCGCTCAGTGACAACGTCATGGAGTAGACGGTATCAGTTCGACGATGTATCTCGTCGCTGGTATGATATTCGCAGTATCTGCCGGAGTCATTGTAGCTGAAATACATTGAGCCTTCGCGCCATCTTTGCCGATGTCTTCCACGTTTCCTCCGCGTATATTGTCGATGGTATGACGATGCTGATGAAGAGGCGCACTTTGGTCTTGGTGGAGATCGCCCTGCCTGCCCAGATGGGTTTGGGTCTTTGAAAGACAGCCGAGGCATTCCCAATTCGACAGGCAACGTCGCGTTCGGTGTCACCGTCGTTAGCCACGACGCTGCCCAAATAGGTGAACTCATCAACTTCCTCGATTTGGTGTTGTCCAGTCATCAAGGGGATGCTATTGTTGTTCGCATTGACATATCCAATTCCCATGATCTTCGTCTTGTTTGCACTTATGCGGAGTCTGATCTTGGCCGCCTCCCCTATCTCTGTCATTGGCCGCCTCCAATCTCTCAGTCATTGTGCAAATGACATTCTTCGTCGCTCCGAGGAGCGCGATGTTATCGGCGAAGTCGAGGTTAGTCAGGCACCCCGACCCACATCACAGAATCCCGAATCCACGTTGGTACATCGACCGGCGCGTGACGAAGTCGATCACCATAAGAAATAGGAGATGGGATAGAATGCACCCTTGCCGTACATCGG
>NC_068993.1:19717586-19719831 GCF_001194135.2 Octopus bimaculoides
ACCATAAGAAATAGGAGATGAGATAGAATGCACCCTTGCCGTACATCGGTCTCAATGGCAAAATAGTCGGTGTAGCCCGTCTCCGTTCGAACGCAGCACCTAGACTCGTGGTAAAGGTTCCGAATGCTCAGGAACGCCGAAGTCACGAGCGATGCACAACGAACTACGGTGTACGCGGTCGAATGCCATGACAAAACCAATGAAAATGATTGACTGCTGTTGCATATATTCCAGGCTTTGTTCGGTAATGTTGCGCAACGTAAAGATTAATTTGTTCATTGCACGACCGTTCGCATCGAAAGCTGGCTTGTTCTCGGAGCCTCTCGTCCACCGCCCGTTGCAGCCGTCTTAAGAGGACGACACCGAAGATCTTCCGGGGACAGATAGAAACGTAATCCCTCTCCAATTATTGCAATCGGCAAGGTTTCCTTTCTTTGGGAGCTTGATGAAATGTCATACCTCTGAAAAATCATTTCCTTTACATTTTTTTCCCTGCAGCTGTTGATAAGTGCTTTTTCACGACGAATATTATCTGCGTAGATTTCACCGCGTGGATTTTTGAACACTTTCAAAGATCGCGAACGCAAAAGTTTCCTCCAGATTAATCCAATGCTAAAAGCTGATTGAAACCATGGAACATTGAAAAAATGACGCAATCTATCTTTTCTTTCTTATCGTTTAATTGTTTCAGTAATAAGACTGCGGCTATGCTGAGGCACCGCATTGAAGAATTCTTAGTCGAATGAATCAACCCCATACCTATTTCCTTTTTAAACCTGGCACACATTTCGCCGAACCGCTAAGTTACAGACACAAAGACAAACAAACAAACAAACACACACATACATACATACACGCATACATACATACATATATATACGACTGGTTTCTTCCAGTTTCCCTCTACCAAATCCACTCACAAGGCTTTGGTCAGCCCAAGGCTATAGTAGAAGACAATTGTCCAAGGTGCCAAGCAGTGGGATTGAACGCGTAACCGTGTGGTTGGGAAGCAAACTTCTTACCACACAGTCACGCTTGCATCTATCTACATATCAGCTAATTAGAAAGCACAGACTTTCGCTTGTATTAATTTGGCCGTTTTGCCGGGATGCATATTTTTAACACAGATTTATGCCCTCATACTCATCAACACGAAACCAGTGAAGGGAAAAGATCAACAAAATACATGATGGCAGGAGTCACGGAGCTGTGGACCGCGATTTTGGTGTCAATGAATCAACCATTCGTTCCGTTAACAAAGTGGGCAAGGATGATTCATTTATTATAGTTTCTGCCCCCACCACCGCGCGAGAAGCGAGGACAAGTGAATTGAAATGAGCTGACGCACTATTGTTCTTGGACTCAAGTATATCAAACTAGAACTCATATACTCGATTTTTCCCGATGTAAATATTTGGAGTTCTATGTGTCAGTGTACCAAGAAATTAGAAAGAAAAACCGGGATTTTCGATGCACTATATTCAAGGAATTACTATTGCCTAATGCGAAATAAAAGCCGGACTAAGAGATGATTATTAATCTCTGAAATTCGTGAGGAGATAAACTACATGAAGGATAAGAAGACCTGGATTGAGTGTGTTTAAAATCACTTAAAATTATCCTTGAATATTCAATAAAGAGAAGCTAGTGATAGATATAATTTGAGAGATATAATATGCGCTGTCATCCGTCAAGGTTAATCAATGGAATATATCTAATACACTATATTTCCATCGTCTTTGACACTCTCCGAATATAATGGGATATTGTGTATAATAATAATAACCTATTATACAATGAAACTCTTAAGCTTATAGTATGCATGATAGATTAACGGAGAATCTTACCTCTCACAATATAGAAACATTTCTCATGACACCAGCAGGCAAAGTGGAAAAGGCGACGGAGATTTAATTGATATTCATTATAGAAACTTTATGTAAACTACGTGTACTTTTGTCAATATTACTCAACCGGCCGTCTGCTGGTTTACTGAATAAAATACGTTAAACATAATATGAAATATAAATTAAATTTTGAGGCGCAAGAGTGGCTGTGTGGTAAGTAGCTTCCTTACCAACCACATGGTTCCGGGTTCAGACCCACTGCGTGGCATCTTGGGCAATTGTCTTCTACTATAGCCTCAGGCCGACCAAAGCCTTGTGAGTGGATTTGGTAGACGGAAACTGAAAGAAGCCCGTCGTATATATGTATATATATGTGTGTGTTTGTGTGTCTGTGTTTG
>NC_068993.1:19719841-19732572 GCF_001194135.2 Octopus bimaculoides
GGTGTATTTATGTCCCCGTCACTTAGCGGTTCGGCAAAAAAATACCGATAGAATAAGTACTAGGCTTACAAAGAATAAGTCCCGGGGTCGATTTGCTCGACTAAAGGCGGTGCTCCAGCATGGGCGCAGTCAAATGACTGAAACAAGTAAGTAAAGAGAGTAATGCTACATTCCTTGCCGATCTCTAAAAGCGATCTAACATATAAAGCATTGACAAAACTGCATAGCAACCCCTTCCATATTTAGGTCCAGCAAATAAAATCAACTTACATCAACTGTTCAAGCCTTATAGAGATCAAATAAGTAACGTATTATTCTCTGCTGCTCTCTGTCTATGGCATCATATTTAACATGCACAAAACTGCTTTACATAGCGAAGTTTATAGTTTAAACAGGATTGGATTTTCAATTTATCGAAGACAACTTTCACTTTGTTGAATGGTGAATTTTCAACAACAATCATTCACACATACACAAATATATGCATACATAATGATAAATCCGTACATACGTACGTGTTTACATACACTCGTAATTTCATCCACCAGACTTCCTAAATGACTGTTTATTCTCCTGCTCACATTCACAGAGGAAACACTTTATTCATAAATGTAGCGATATTTATCTCAAACTTGAATATACTATAACCAGAGTCGTTACAAAATTTTAAAAAAAGCATCACTGGACAATCATAGTTTCAGCAACACAGGAAAAAAAACCGAGGAAAAACAACATTGTAAAAGTAAGTAGAATGTTATTAGCTGTAATTTAAGAATAGATCGAAATTCTAAAGTATGCTTTTGTTAGAGTTATGAACTCAGTAATAACTTGTATAATTGCTGTAAACTAGCAAAGATTCCTCGGCTGTCTGTTAAATAGAATTAGATTATACTAAAATGAACTTCAGACAACACTAAATTATTTCATCACATGCAATAACGTTAGCAAGCAACATTGTTTTAACACCAAGGAGCAATTTACTGCTAGAAAGTAATTTCTTGCACAAAATTTAAGGCTGCACCCACAAGAGTAAATAAACATCTTTTGAAGGAACATACATTTAGTGTTTATGAGAATATGTGTTATAACACATCAGACTCCGACTGCTAGACTGCGTGTTTGATAATAGGCGTATTAAGTGCTAGGTGAGCTCATACATAAAGAACTGAAATTTGTTTCCGAGGAAATATTTCAATGAAGCATTATTCCATTTCTAAAACTTCTATTTCATTACAGACCATTTAAAACTAGTAATGATAAATGTTGCTAAGTGATATAGAGGCATAAATATTAGTGAGAGAATAAAGCCTCACAATTTGAGCAAATAATCCTCATTTTATAGTCCCTTTTCACAACTTTTAAGTAGTATCTTAAAGATCTTGAAGTTGTAAGCAATAACAAAATCTAAAAAATTGGAACATAATCATAGAAAGAAAAATCGATAATCTACTGAAGATTCTCAGTTATACAACGATATTCAACAATGGCAAACAGAAAAATAACTACACTTATCATAAACAACGTTTAAGAACTGTTTGGTAATTGGAAAGCAAGAGCACTTAAACATAAACTGATCCTCTTCAAACAAACCTTAAAAGCCGTTATTGAGAAGTACCACCACCCGAAGAAGTTAGATGAAAGAAAATTAACTAAGAATAATAGCCTAGAGTGCAAAAGGAAACAATTCAGGAGAGAAATTATCCAGGAAGAGATTTGACTCTCAGCTACAACAACGAAAATTGAAATTACTATTGGTGCGGAAGAGGATGATTTATCGGCCTTTATCAGCAAGCTCTCAGTGACAATATACATATGCTTAGCTGGCTTGTAAGACCAGAAGCAAGTCTGATGTCAAAGGACAAAGCCAGTCACGAGGTAAAGAACTATCTCAGCACGTTAAAAATCTAATATGTAACAAATATATAACAAATATGATCCCCGAATATTTCGGCACACAATAAATCAGTGACCTACAAACTGTTTGATGTACTCGTAGGAACATGTAAGGCACTCAATTAGACGTTGGATAAGATCTGAGTCAATGACATTAAAGCCTGGATACTTTTACAGCTAGAAACTTTCACTTCAATAATCATACAGACCGTCTCTTCATGAACAAAAAAACATGTAGGCAAAAGTATAACAATGGTTCAAACATACTACGAATATAGCTTAATAGTCCTTCAAGAACCTTCACTTACTAAAGTCGATGTGCATTCATCAGGCAAATATTCATACATAAAATAGGAATTAGAAAGATCATCGGAAAGGTACTTTCTAACTGATATATACAACCAGAAAAAATCCATTACTCTATAGTAACACATGAGTAGAAATAAAGTTTCACTCGCATGCCAAAAAGTTCTCGCATAGCTATGTTGTGAGAAAACATTCATAATAAATGTATCATAATAAACCACAGTAGTCTTCGGTCAACAAAATTGATATTAGGTCTCCCATTGATGGTATTGTTTTTGAAATCCAGGAACAGAAATAGCAACAAAATACCTGTTGCAAAAAAGAAATAGCGATGCTAATATAATAGAATCGATGTAGACTGTAGAACTAACATCGAAGATCTTATCTATATTGTGAGTAGAGATTCCAAAATAATCGCCATATTTCTGACCATGATTACATTAATGCAGTTCATAGTGAAAACAAACAGATAACAACTTAGCAGTTCGGTAAAAGATACAGATGAAATAAGTACCAGGTTTCACAAAAATCCCTCTCTCCCAAAGAAAATAAGAACTGGGGTCGATCCGTTCGGTTAGAAACAGCCAGCATGGCAGCCGTCTAATGACTGAAACAAGAAAAATATAAAAAGATAAAGATAGTCCTGACGGACGAGATACAAAAAGTTTCCAGTGATGTAGAAGGTATATTCATTCTTAAACAAAATTGTTGCTTTGTGGCTCTCTGACCTTCTCCAAAATCTAGGCACAACAGACAAGGTACGAGATCTGTGTCAGAGAAAAAAATGTGCCTTGCAGTAGAGATTACTTGTCCCACTAACATTAAAATAGTGTCAGCGATAAAAGGAAAAGTAGTTTAGCTATGTCGAATTAATGAAAAATCTGCTGATGCTACAAATGAATAATAAACGCTAATCTATATATTTGAATGCTGATGTACGTTGTTTTATAAATTTAGACAAATATCCTTAGCATCAATCTTTGGATCCTGCGTCTCGTAAAACCAGAAAGAACACGGTTGATTAAGAAATTATAATTACAAGCCATCACTAAAGCTTTAAAATGTCTGCAATATTTAGTAGTATAGTCTGTAGTATTTATGTATACAAGGATATATACAAACAAAGGAATGAATCTATATATGCATAAACTCGTATATATATATGCATATAACTAAAATAAATCTAAACATTTCACATTGCTGGATCACATAGCAATGACATGTATTGACACATATACATACATTCTACATAGGTGCTTAGGTATGGAGCATGCGTACATACAGACATAAAGGTAATAGTATATCTAAGCATATACTAATGTTTTATGAATAAACTTTTAAAGTGTTTACACACATATAAGTAGATGTAAATGCCTATATATCTGTGTGTGTGTGTGTGTGTGTACATATATATATATATAATATATATACATATATAAAAAAATATATATGTATATGTATGCATATACGCACATATATATATATATATATATATATATATATATATATATACATGCAATTCATACATAACATACACGCATACAGGTGCACTTATGTTCATATATATACAAACATAGATGTGAAAGTCATACTCTATATCAGTAAAATGCAAACATTGAGAAGTTGTTTAAAAAATGCGAAATACTATAACACTGATGTTCAAGAACTGAAGATACATGTTATTTACATGAACAAACTAAATGCAAAACAAAACATTTGACATAAGCAATGAATAATGCCTCTGTTCGTTTAAATATCAATAATGACTGCTAAGGAATTCAATAAATAATAATTACAGACTATTGGATTGGTTTGCTGGAACATAAAATGACAGTGATGGAGAGTTTCTATTGAAATGATAATCGAATAGAGTAAATAGCTGCCTATGAAGTTTTCTCTTGGTAACGATTCCTTTCTCCCTGCAGACATTCTCTTGCTTAAGACTATCCTTTAGTAATCTCTGTATGATAACCGAGTCTGTCGTAATGTATTCGTGTTTATGTGTGGCATGAAAACAAGTGAAACAGAAAGATATTCAAATTATTGGCGTTTTGTAGAATGAGTGAGTCGTCTATTATGTAAAAGTAATATCTGTTTAAATTATACTTTAGTGCAAATTGAATGATGAAACGAAACTATTGAAGTCAGTAGAGTGCCAGCATAGAAGTTAAAAACACCGCTGCTCGAATTTGGTCTGGCTTGTTCAGTGTTCAAATATCATATTCCAAGCTTCAACACAGGTAGAATGGGGAAGTAAATCCACCAAGGTATACGACAGAATATAGACTACAAATGAAAGCTTTTCTTCACAATTTTCCGACTAAATGAAAACAAAAGAAATAAAAATCATCTTCAAATCATATCCTGCCGCCCTAGAAAATGATACTTTGGATACTATGTTACTTGGTTTACTCTGTCCAGAAAAGAATATACTGAATGGTTACGACTGAAATTCTTTTAGCCATGCATTTGCTTGACTGAGCCAGTCTGTGACTAAACTACAAAACAGTGCATTAAACTAAGATTATAAGTCGGAAATTGGTTGACTTGCAACAAGTACATTACAGGGAAAGGAAATATTAGGTTGTATACTAACCGCATGCATATAGGCGCAGGCGTGGCTGAGTGGTAAGAAGCTTGCTTCTCAACCACATGATTCTGGGTTTAGTCTCACTGTATGGAACCTTGGGTAAGTGTTTTCTACTATAGCCTCGGGCCAAACAAAACCTTGTGAGTGGGTTTGATAGATGGAAACTGAAAGAAGCCTGTCGTATATATGTATATATTTATATGTGTGTGTGTGTGTGTGTGTGTGTGTGTGTGTTTGTGTGTCTGTTCTATGTTTTTCATAATATTCATTCCCGTGAAGGCGGTGAGCTGGCAGAAACGTTAGCACACCGGGGGAACGCTTATCGGTATTTCGCTTGTCTTTACGTTCATAGCTCAAATTCCGCCGAGGTCGACTTTGCCTTCCATTCTTTCGGGGTCGATAAATTAAGTACCAGTTGCGTACTGCGGTTGATCTAATCGACTGGCCCTCTCCCCCAAAATTTCGGGCCTTGTGCCTAGTATAGAAAAGAATATTAAATCACGTGGAATATATATTCTTTTCTACTCTAGGCACAAGGTCCAAAATTTGGGAGGAGGGGGCCAGTCGATTAGATCGACCCACTACGCAACTGGTACTTAATTTATCGACCCCGAAAGGATGAAAGGCAAAGTCAACCTCGGTGGAATTTGAACCCAGAACGTAAAGACAGTCGAAACACCACTAAGCATTTCACCCGACGTGCTAACGTTTCTTATTTCTTCACTGTCCACAAGGGTCTACACACAGAGGGTACAAACAAGGACAGACAAACGGATTAAGTCGATTATCTCTACCCCAGTGCGTAACTGGTACTTATTTAATCGAACCCGAAAGGATGAAAGGCAAAGTCGACCTCGGCGGAATTTGAACACAGAAATACCGCTATGCATTTCGACCGGCGTACTAACGTTTCTGCCAGCTCGCCGGCACACGTGGAATACATATTGGTGCTAGCGGCAGTCATTTATGTGTACGTAACTAAAAAGTAAATACTTTGAAGTGTGTCTACAATAATTTCACATCTGTGATCGACATTTTATAGAATTATTGCACTCACGTATATATCAACTTACATTTTCGTATATGCTCGTCCGCGTGTGTGCGCATGTGTGTGCGCATGTGTGTGCGCATGTGTGTGCGCATGTGTGTGCGCATGTGTGTGAGAGTGTAAGTGTGAGCATGTGTGTGTATGTGCATTGTCATATCAACTTGTTGCTTTGTATAATTTTATTTTATTTCCTATCTTATATTGTCAATCACTTCTTTTCCGTATTACCCAACCAACTTCCCTTATAATATTCAAACAATCTTACTATATATGCTTATTATATACAAAATTTGATGTTAACGTTTTCCGTAATCATCCGAAGATCGACTACAAAAGAATCTGAGTTACGAATAGTGAAGTTTGACCTTTCTATACACTATACACACACACACAACTACCCCCACGCGCAAATGTTTTATACATACAGACAGACATGCATGCATACATACACGCGTGCACGCACACACACACATATGTGTATATATATATATATATATATAGGAAAGTTATTTTATTCCACATGGGTAGAGACATAAGAAAAATTAGAAGTTCAAATTGCTCAGAGAATAGTTAAAATTCTTTTTATTAATATATTTAAAGGTTTCACAGTTTAATTTGATTTTCAAAGAGTTCAAATAGAAAGACGTGGCTTATGTCGCAGCTGTCTTGCTTCTAACTTACCTTATTTGTATAGGGAGTTCATGGCTCAAATTAGTATATGTTATGAACAGGATTTGATTGGTAGAAGATAGTCACATGACTGGTTTTAGAAATTTTTGCCGGTTCCCCGCTACCTCCGTGTGTTAGTATCAAGTGACAATGTTTGACGTCGTAAGTTATCGAAATAATATATGAATAAAAATGGCTGTTGAAACATGAAAAATTCGAAGATTCGAAATAAACTAAGTAAAAGTGGATCATAGGATTTGATAATGTCAAAAATCATATTTTAGTTCTCTTTAGTTAGATTAAACCATTCGGTTATAACCATAGCTAGAACTGGTTTTATACAAGAAAAAAGGTGTAGAATTCTCTTTTATCGCCAATTAACATTAGTTGGATAAGACATAATTTATTTCGAAATCATTAATTTAAAGATTTAGTTTCATGAATTGATTTCATTATATCTTGATTTCATTCTATTCGAATACTATGGCAACGTTTAATTTAGTTTTTTAAAATTAATTATTTTTTCCTTAATTGGTATTTTTATGTGGCTCTATGCTGCTGTTTCTCTTTCTTCCACGTTTGGTTTTTCATAATTTAATTTCACCGAAGGCGATGTTAGATATTGAGGATGTTGTTTAAATGTAATAGTTTTGCACTTTTGCAATTGATTGAAATATATCAACAAGAAGAATTAAAACAAATAATCATGTGTGCATACATGCGGTTGTATATGCGTCTCCATGCGTGTATGTAAATATATATCTGTATGAATGCTTGCATATATACATGTATATATATATATATATATGAATGTGTGTGTATAAATACGTATAAACACTGACACGCATCGCGCGCGCACATACACACATCAGTGTGTGCGCGGATGTGTTCTTTATCTTTTCCTCAATTTCTCTCAATCTAAATATTTTCTTGCAATAGTCTTGTGCTGTATAAGGCGGTGAGCTGGTAGAATCGTTAGAGCGCTGGGTAAAATGCTTGGTAACATTTCGACCGTACTTACGTTGAGTTCAAATGCCACCGAAGTCGACTTTGCTTTCATCTTTTCGAGGTCGATAACATAAGTACCTGTTGAACATTGGGGATGATCTAATCGACTTAACCCACTCCTCCGAAATTGCTGGCCTTGTGCCCAAATTTGAAAGCAGTAGTGTTCTACTGTACCTTCTTGCTCCTCTCTTGTTTATAATTTTCTTCCATTTTATAAGCATCTCATGCCTATCGTCTTACTTACACCTCCATCACTCCTGCACACGCTCCTACTCCTTACATGATTTCTTCACACACACGTAACGATTCCACACCCACCCACACACATACCAACAACCCACATCTCCATTAACTCGCGCTATTATACTTGGGTGTTTATACACAGCTACTCATTTACTCAAACACCAAAATTCACACAGCCAATCTCTTCTTATACAATCTTAAAATACGGAAACACTTCGAAATGTGTACATACACACCTACATCTTCCTTCTTAATTTCTCCACCAAAGCACATCTCATTCCATTTTGCCGCTGAACCCCTCGCCCGATTCTTTCTCTTCACAACCATCCCCCCACTTTCACACTCCTTCTTTACTTTTCTTCTATATTTTTCTTCTAGTGAAGAACTAGTGTCCTAAAAGTTGAAGCTTTTCTCTTCTTTTTCAAAAGGTTAAACCAATACACATTTGTTAAAACTTGTCCCACCGGAATTGTCTTTTTTCTTTTAGTTTTTGTTTGTTACCTTCACAATGTGTATATGTCTGTGTACGTGAATACATGTGTATGTGTCTTTGTACGTATATTTGCATACTCTGTTGCTATCATAATATCATTTCATTCTAGTTCGATATCCAGCATTTTGCTGACAGTAAGATGGCAAAGTTTTAATTTTATTGTCAGTCCAATTAAGATACTATCTTTAACATAAAATACATAAAATATATTCATTTTGCTTTTGTTTTTTTAAAAATGAACCTTTGCCTCCGTTTTCTGTTAACTCTGGTATAACATAAACATTGAACTGAGGAGCAATTCTTTGACTAAACTCTTAAACAGCATTCTCAGTTTATATCATACGAGATCCAGAATTTACTTTGACATAAGATAACTACCAATGATATATGTTAAGCCGACTGAATTGAATATACGTCAGCTTTGAACGTCTGAGTTACTTTTTCAATGGCTGGCTATGTATTCACTATACAAAACAAAAACATGAAAACGTTTCAATGTTAGCATAAGTATGGCAGATATTAAAGTTTACAAAATGTTCGCATTGCAGCAAAAATAAACACGATATTGTAGCTCCGATTTTTATTGTAAGCATGAAATTATTTTAGTTATTTTTTGTATTATGAAATATAGTATTAACAAAGATCATTCTACGGAGAATAATCCTTATCAGAGATAGAACCAGTGGGTAATCATTAGATCAGAAGTTTTTTACTCGGTGCATCGCCCTTCTTCTTCTTACGTTAGTTAGACAATTACAGGGGGAAAAATGAGACTGGGTAAAATCCATGTCTTTCACATAAGTATAAACTCTGTAAATAAAATGAATTGACTTTTATTAAGAACTGAAAACAAGTTGCTGATTCTGCTTTTCAGTAAATTTTTTGCTTCACCATAATACTCATTTCAGTCAGAATTATTGACGTCTTGTGACAAACCAACGATCTACCCTTTTGAATCGTTGGAATAATGGATACAGTAGTATCCATAAGTTTTACAAAAATTTCTGGTTCATTGTTGAATAAAATGATTTTTTTTTTTTTTGCAGGAATAGAAGCTGCAATGAAGATCCAGTATATTCTTTTCTTGCATTTAATGTGATGATTTTTTTAGTTTACATTGAGACAGTAACTCAGACGTTCAAAGCTGACGTATATTCGATTCAGTCAGCTTAACATAGATCATTGGTAGTTATCTTATGTCAAAGTAAATTCTGAATCACGCATGATATAAACTGAGAATGTTGCTTAAGCGTTTATTCAAAGGATTGCTCCTCAGTTTCGTGTTTATGTTATTTCAGAGTTAACAGAAAACGGAGGCAAAGGCTCTTTTTTAAATAGCAAACGCAAAATGAATATATTTTATGTTAAAGATAGTATCTTTATTGGACAAACAATAAAGTCCGGTATACAAAATAGATGCAGCATTAAGTGAACAGTATCGTACTTACTGTATATACACTGCCGACAGCTTTTCGTCCGAGAAAGAATAACTTATAGACGTTCTGTTTCAACAACACAATATATATTGGAGAGAAAAGAAGAATCGTCCTGGCAGTGGGTAGCGAGAACGCCAAATGCATTTCAGCTATCCTGGGCCTTGACAAAGATGTGTTTATTCGTTGTCACAAGCCTAGAGGTCTGTTGTCTCCGATATTTAGGAAATGAGTGAATAATATATTCACTGATATTGTGAATAGTCACCGGACTAAATAAAAATTCCGATGTACGTAACTGAAGCAGCATCAAATTAAAATATTCATATATGTATCATGCTTAATGTATATGCACAAGATATTGCTGTTTTTATGCTAGATAGAATCTCTTATAGGCCTACTGTGTTAAAAACAATATACATCAAAGTGAGACGCAAATTCGTAACGACAGTGGTTATCGAATATTCCAGATGCATTTTTTTGTGCTTTGTCAATGTCGTATATTCAGCCCCGCGGCATTTAGCAATGTCAGTGAGAGTATTCTTTACTGTTTTCTTCATACCGAAGGCGATAAATCTCGTCAAAGCTGCAAGTACAATCCATTGCGATAAGGTTAAATAAATAATGATAATTAATAATTCAGCATTAATTTCTTTGCTTGAGTTCTTCTCAAACTATTTCTTTCACTCAAACGTATTTTCAAATGTTCTTTATTTGATATTCAAGTATTGGTTTGTATGTATTATATGTATTCTTAAACAACGTATACTATCTCATTTTTGCTTTTGTATATTTTCAGAATTACGACGGGAAAATTATGAATCTTGTGTCTGACATTACGAACGGTGAACTATTACCATCAATAATGGTTTTCCATGGATCTATATAATATACAAGTCTTGTGAAGTCTTTGTAGCTATGCTAAATGCTTTCAATCAGTGTGTAATCTCTCAGTAACTGATTCTGCCGGTCAACGAGTAGATTCCGATGTGCAATTTACTAACTTGAATGTCTATATAATTTTCGATTGATTTAACTTAATTCTATCAAGCTTATACAAATTGTCCACGAACATTTCACAGAAATAATTGCATAAATGCATACTTGCTTAAATTATGTCCAACTTTTATTCATTCATTTAAAAAAGGACCCTTTCAGTCGTAGACTAATTAAATTTTCAGCAAGCAAATATTAATAAAATGATGCTTCTCAAAAATGAAATTATGAACACAAATCCCTTGAGGAATTACAATTATCAGAAATGTATATTATTTCTGTTATTACGATTACAAAATCTTATTTACTTTCAACTATTGTTCCTGATTTCTACGAATTCTTAAATTCTTGCTAAAAGAAAGAAATCAAATAAAGCAATCGGCATCATATGCCACATTTCTCATCCACTTAAATGTTGGTGCTAAATTCAAGTTGTTCATAAAATTATCAGGCTACCAGAGAAATTGTGTAAATTCACAAAACTGCAAGATTGTTCAAGCGAAATCATTTAATGTCTATTAAAATAAGATTCCAGCAGTGCAATAATTAAGACTTCCTTTGTTCGGAAATAGTACGGATATCAGTGGGATGAGATGAAACAAATGAAGAAATAATACAGCCTGGCTCCAATCTGAAATAAAATGTTCGTCCCTCGCGTACGGCTTCATTATAATGATACTGACCATCCTGTATTCAGTTCTAGACGCCGAAGACCAAAACGAAAAGTACGTCGACCTTTTAAAATTGCAGATTTTATAAACATTCCTTGCCTTTTGCCAACATTGATCGGTACACTTATTGGCTCCTTGATATCAGTAGGTGGAATAGCGATGAGTATTCTTGGATATTATCCGGAATCATCTGTTTTATCTCAAAGTATTCGATTGCCAGTCAAACCACCCGAACCACCGCGAAATATCCACCTAAAAGTCTTAGCTTATATCGGACCTCCAATTATGGCTATGGGAGCTTTTATGGTAATAGTTTCCTGTGTTATGTATTGTGAATTTAGGGACAAATATTTAAGGGTTGAAGACGAAATACGAATTCGTAGTTTAAAAAAAGAAGCTATTTATGAGTTGGTGGTAGAGAGTTTTAGAAAAAATTATTTTCGTGGTATACAACTACCTTTCCAACAAATGACTGTAAAAAGTATTAATTCAAATGAACTCACAAGCAGTTCTGATTCAAATGTGTGCACAAATTTAAAAGAAAGTGGTGGCGTAAAAGAAACAGCCTATAAAATTACCTTCCCGGCGTCATCTCGCCGCAGTTCGATGGTAACGCATCCTATTAAAAGATCAGAAATAGCCAATAAAGCTTATTCAATGCCAAACATCAAACCGTTTCATAATGCGCTGTCATCAGCTTTTATATCACACGTTTCTTATACGAGACGAAAATCAAATAATGTTGCCTTTGATGACTACAGGTTGACGCGAGGCAGTGATGCTATGCGAAGGTCCTCGGTAGTATCGAGTAGCGTATGTAGCGTGTCGACTGGCATCATAAACCCCGCTTATGAACAAGACGATGAATTACGAGTCGAAGAAACGGCCGAGGAAGTTGCCAGTAACACGCAATACCTTTGCGTTCATCAGAACAGACCAATGAGCGAAGGGGATTCGAGTGATAGCCTTCCTGTTGTTATTGTCCACATGGCTTCAGTACATCAAGTGGATGCACCGGATAGTCGTCGTCCTTCAGTGAACACAGTATGTTCCGGTTGTTCGAACTCACCTCAACCGCACAGTAGTCATAGTGGCGTTCATGATACTAATTCAAATATTAGTGAAACTAATTCTGATATCGCTAGTGATGTTTCGAAACCGAGTGAACACTCGCATTGTATATCTCACGTGTCTATAGATAGTAACAGCCTTAGATCTATGTTGACGTCATCGCACTTAGATGACTCCAACGAAGAAAAAACTGAAAAAACCGACTTGCAAAATATTGAAATGAAAGAAGTCTCTCACACATGACTGAACTCAACACTACAGAGGAATCGAGTTTAAATATACATACATAAACATACATTTACCTATATAA
>NC_068993.1:19732638-19733720 GCF_001194135.2 Octopus bimaculoides
ATATATATATATATATAATGTGCTTGAGTGTTCGGAGGAGATGTTCGTGTTGCACAACACGTAAACAAAAGATTCGACAAGGGAAAAAAAGTCGGAATAATAGAAAATAAAATAAATAAAGTTGAACGAAAGTGAGAACAAAACCTCGGAAGCCGAGAAACAAAAATCCACGAGAAAGTATATAAAAAAAATAAAATAAAAATCAATGAAGACGTTTGGTGGGTTAGCGATTGAAAAGATGTTTAGTTTAAATGCTGGCATTGTCTTCCTCACAGACAGAAATTTTCGAATTCATTTCAAAGATTAAAAGACGGTTTCACTGTATATATTTATATGTATATAGTTATTTGTAAATCTTTGATTAAATGTAAATGTATGTATATTTCTGTGTGTGCGTGAGTGCGTGCGAGCGTGCTTGTACTTCTATGTGTGTTTTTACGTGTGTATGAATATACGTATGTATATAAGTGTATTCTGAGTTCTTTTTAACAGTATACGGAAAGAGAAAAATTGAAATTGCAAAAAATGACAAGAGAAATTGAATCATTCAAAAATAAATCTAGAAATGGACCTAAAATTAAATCAAAACATTTAACAAAAACAAGTAGTACTAGTAGTAGTAGTGGTAGTAGTAGTAGTAGTAATGGTAGTAGTAGTAATAATAATAATGATGATGATGATAATGATAATAATAATAATTATAGTAATAATAATAATAGTAATAGTAATAATAATGATAATAATAATAATAATAATAATAATAATAATAATAATAATAATAATAATAATAATAATAATAATAATGATAATAATAATAATGGATATTTTTACGCGTTAAGAGCTACATTTTTCTTCGGATCACATATATATAAGTGTAAATATATATGCATGACCGCCTCAGGCATCTACGAAATATAATGAATTTACTTAATGAATTACAAAAGCAGCAACGGTTGAACACCAATGGATATACTCCATAGTAACACTTATGTATATATGTATGTATGTATGTATGTTTGTATGTACGTATGCATGTATGTATGTACGTATCTATCTATATATATATATATATATATATATAT
>NC_068993.1:19735643-19737547 GCF_001194135.2 Octopus bimaculoides
ATATATATATATATATATGTGTGTGTGTGTGTGTGTGTGTGTGTTTGTGTATATATATATATATAGGTAATATTAGTTATTGGTGACAATATGAATGATAACGTAATTTATTATGCCGATGATGATTACGACAATATCAGACGATCAGAGATGCTCAGTCTGTTCCTTTCTATGCAACTTTCAACCGTATATAATTCGAAGCTAAACGACAAAAACAACAAAATATATTGCAGACAGTTTTTTCTTGCCAAATAATAAACGTTTTTTCAATAAATAAATATATATATATATACGAAAAACTGAATAAATATGAAGAACAAAATATGTATAGATAAATCAAAATTAAGATGGACAGAAGATATTTCAAAATAATACTAATAATAAAACAGTTACAAAACAAACCATTGCTTAACTAAAGCAAAACCGGAGTTGATTTTTACGAATATGTGAAAATTATGATGTCACTTCTGAGAGAATATGTGTCACGTCTGCTTTAAAATTGAGATTTCTCTCTTATAATATTAACCATAGAATCGTGTGCAAAAGAGAACAAAAGAATGTATTTTGGGTACGTTTATTAACTCATGGCCTTTTATTGTATTATAGTGCCTTGCTATTTTTACGGTTTCTTTTAACACTAATTTTTAAGTTTGTTTCTTTACTTTCTTCACGTTTTCTTCGCTTTATTTTATAGATTTGATTTTTTATTTAAATCTTTTTAAGATTTATAGGATTGCTTTTCAACATTTTTATTTCATCATTGTTTTCAATAGTCTTTTTTTTTTTTTTTTTCATTTTAATTTCTTTGAAACCTGAAATAAATTCAATCAGAAAATACTTAACAAAAGTCCGTTCAAAAAGTCATAAACAATACAGAAATCAGAAAGAAGATTCTCTGTACACTTTCACTTTTCTAGCCAGTGTAATCTACAATTGTTTATGTTCATTCATCTGTAAATGCTTCCATATATGCACATACATGCATACATACATCCTTAAACATGCACAGAAACACACATACATAGACTACGCACACACGCACACACACACACACACACAAACAAACACACAAATATATATATAATATTCTGTATGTGTCAGTTCTTCTCTCTTCACATTTCATTCTCTCCCGTTATATACATACAAACATATATATATATGTATATATATATATATAATACATATATATATGTATATTATATATATATATAGTCGCAGGAGTGGCTGTGTGGTAAGTAGCTTGCTTACCAACCACATGTTTCCGGGTTCAGTCCCACTGCGTGGCATCTTGGGCAAGTGTCTTCTACTATAGCCTCAGGCCGACCAAAGCCTTGTGAGTGGATTTGGTAGACGGAAACTGAAAGAAGCCCGTCGAATATATGTATATATATATATATGTGTGTGTTTGTGTATCTGTGTTTGTCCCCCTAGCGTTGCTTGACAACCGATGCTGGTGTGTTTATGTCCCCGTCACTTAGCGGTTCGGCAAAAGAGACCGATAGAATAAGTACTAGGCTTACAAAGAATAAGTCCCGGGGTCGATTTGCTCGACTAAAGGCGGTGCTCCAGCATGGCCGCAGTCAAATGACTGAAACAAGTAAAAGAGTAAAAGAGTAAAAGAGTATATATATATATATATAGATAGATAGATAGATAGATAGATAGATAGATAGATAGATAGATAGATAGATAGATAACGATATAAATACAAGAATATATATACATATATTACACATATATATATATGTATGTAGATGCATGTGTGTGTGTCGTCGACATGAATAAAAATGCTGAATATTTTAAAAGGTTTAGCAAGTAATTTAAATCTATAAAATTCAAACATCAAAACATTGATATATATATATATATATATGTGTGTGTATATATATATATATGTGTGTGTG
>NC_068993.1:19738830-19739617 GCF_001194135.2 Octopus bimaculoides
ATATATATATATGTATATACAGTTAGAGAGAGAGAGAGAGGAAGAGAGACAAGTGGGCAGCTAGCTGGTTAAATAGATAGATAGATAGATAGATAGATAGATAGATAGATAGATAGATAGATAGATAGATAGTTAGATAGATAGATAGGCAGACAGATTCGTGGATATGTAATTGATGAAGTACAACTTGGCACAAACCGAGATATTTTTGTTTGCACCTACTAAAAATTGTACTCAGTGTCTACGGCACGGCAAACGGAAATAATATAACATACATAAACTTAATATATCCAAAGTGTAGCTATAGAAACTACGTAAATCTATATCAATCTTGATTTATTTCACACACACACACGCACACACACACACACACACACACACCCACACACTCACACACACACTCACACACACACTCAAACACACACATGTGTACACATAGTTAAGTTTACAGATTTAATATCCTTTCGCTTCCTCTTTAAAATACTTTGGTAGAGAAACAGGGAGAGATGCGATAAGTTTGAAAGAGGAAATACACTGGCACACGAGAATAGGTCGGAGAGAAAAGAAATATATCTTCCGAATATCTTTGTTCACTGATTTATAAACATGTATGAAGTACACACACACACATACACACGCACATACATACATATATATATATATAAATATCTTTACAGACAAATACATACAATACATATATGTACTCAAGTGCATGTCGGTGTGACTTTAGGTGCATATATATATATATATATATATATATATATATATATATATATATATATATATA
>NC_068993.1:19741920-19745483 GCF_001194135.2 Octopus bimaculoides
ATATATATATATATATATATATATACATGTAGACAGACAGATAGATAGAGAGAGAGAGGAAGAGAGAGAGGGAGAGAGAGATGGACAGTGTCAGTGAGGAATAGAAATTGTTGGTGATGAGAATTCATTTTTGTTTAATGAAGAGACTTCGTCTCTCTCTTTATTTGTTTATCTTCCGCAAAACTCGAAGAAGATCGCTATGGAAATATTGTTCACGTATGTAAGATATCATTGTGCTAGCTAAACATGAAAAACAGCTCCATCCTAGGCAGTTATACTAGCTGGCAATGATTGTCTCACCAACACACTACTAACAATGGCACATAAGACAGAAGTTTCATTTGTCTCTTCTATTTCTGTATATTTACGACTCCTTTCCTCCCCTCTATCTTACTTCGTTCTCTCCTGCACATTGTGACCCTAACGAACATTTATTTTAGCGGTGGTGATTTATATATATATATATATATATATATATATATATATATATATATATATATATATATATATACATATGAAGAATAATAATAAATGGAGCAAAACGCATATAGTCAATAAGTTCCTTTAATTCCTACATATGTTTCAAAATATATGTGCACTCTCCTCCAAAGAAGTAAGAGGTGCTGGAATTGCACATAAATTCATCGTCAGGGAACCAACATACAAAAGCAAGACTTGTATACTTGATGCTTGTTGGCCTTGTGCTTTGTCACAAACTCTTTGTATTCTATTCCAGTTTTTATTTCTATATCTAGGGGAGGTATCACTGGTTTCATTACATATTATGTTATCATTCTTTTAGCACTCCTGTATAACCAAACCCTATTTTTTTTCTGATCATATCCAAAGAATTACGTGTAGTGCATGAAGTTCTGTACGTGTTTCTTTGTTTCATAGGGTTTGCATAGTGGGGACACGTTGTTCATTATCCTAGCAAAGTCTACTATCAGTATGCTGATTTTCATGTTGTGTAACAAAGCTAAATTCCTGTGAACAACATATTTTGAAGCTATTTTCATGTAATGGGAGTGGAGGAGTTGCGCTTTGTTGTTCACAGTCTCTAACCAAAGTTCAGTATCAACTCCAGCCATTCCAGTGCTCTGCAGTGCTTTTCTTCACTGCTGAGGTGGTGGTGGGTGGTCTTCTTCTCTGTGATATGGTGGGGCAGAATCTACTAAGGTTATGGTTGTCTAGATAGTTTCTGTCATAGCTTAGTTTAAAGAGGAGGCCTAGATTCCCTCGTGTTGACTTCACGGAACTCTACTACACACTCACAGGTAATCTCAATGCATTCCTCCACAGCAAAATTTATGACCTTAGATGGGTAGAGTGAAATTACATCAATGCTACCCACTACACAACCTGTGAGGTCGTTGGAGTGGTCGCAAATACTGATTCTACTGAGGAGATCCTCCGTGTTCACACAGACATCTGGGTGCATTTCAATGAGGGGGTCATAATACCTGTGGGAGAAAGTAGGGTAGTCTATAATTGCTGGAGATATTCGCTCCGCAAACTGGTCGGGTTGGGGGCCCCATAACTGGGTTTATGTAAGGTTTATGGAACGTTATTGTTGAAAGCTGGGAAATTGTGTGCAGTCCATTTCTTGGGTTGGAGTATGTTGCACCACATTCCCATATGTGCATTGAGGAGTTTTTCCACTCGTTCCTGTTGCTGTGGTGCAACTTCTCTCGTGCTATTGATGTGTTGTTGCATGGTCTGGACATAGTTCTGTAGGCTGTCTATTGACAGTCTACCAGACTTGTAGGGATGGACACTAATTCCCTGTTCCTAATTCGTTCTTTCAGTTTTTGTAGGCCTTTGGCAAAAGACGAACTGAGTTGGTGGGTCTTCTCCTCATTATGTTTTTTTAGTGGATTTGTTGTACTGGTCTAAGATGTGTCGGAGTCTATTTCTAGCTAAGGATATCTCTGCTTCTGTTTCACTATCAATCTGGGGTAGGATACAAACCTTTTTGTTGAAAGGTAAGTCTGTGGGGTAGATCCTTGTCATGTCATAAGATTTGTTATTGGGGTTATAGAGACAGATTGTACGGTGTTATCATCGTTGTAGTTGTTATTTTTGTGGTTACAGTCGCTGGCATTGTTGTCATTAGTGGGGTTCAACGATTATTGAAAAGGTTGCAAGACGCAACGAAAATCTAAGAAAAAATAAATAAGTAAATGAGTAGAAACTAAACCGGTGTGTGTGTTAAATAATAGGGCGCTAAAAGAGAATGACTCTCCCCAGACACAACAATATATATATAAATATATATGTGTGTGTGTGTGTGCGTGTGTATGTATCTATGTATGTATGTATGTATTAACCTTTATTAAATCATATTGGATAATAGCGCAACGTGGATGTGTGGTAAAAAGCTTGCTTCCCAACAACATAGTTTTAGCTTCAGTCCCAGTGTGACACTTAGCCAAATGTCTCCTACTGTAGCCTCGGGCATACCAAAGCCTTGTAAGTGGATTTGGTGGACAGAAACTGCAAGAAACCCGTCGTGTGTGTTAGCGTGCGTGTGTGTTCGAGTGTGTGTGTGTGTGTGTGTGTGTGTGTGTGTGTGTGTGTGTGTGTGTGTGTGTGTGTGTGTGTGTGTGTGTGTGTGTGTGTGTGTGTGTGTGTGTGTGTGTGTGTGTGTGTGTGTGTGTGTGTGTGTTCGTTCCCCACCACTGTTTTAAAATCGGTGTTGGTGTGTTTACAACCACGGAACCTAGCTGTTCGGAAATAGAAATCGATAGTATAAGAACCAGGCTTCATAAAGAAAAGTACTGGGATCAATCCATTCGGCTAAAAATTTTTCAAGGTTGTGCTCCAACATGGCCACAGTCTAATAATAATTGAAACAAGTAAAAGACAAATAGCTTGATGTTTTAAATGATACCTAAAATTATATCACACATTGTTACATGGTTGCATAACGTCATACCACTAATATGGTATGCATGAAATTGTGGGGCCTGTTCATGCGTTTCTTCTGCAGCCCAGAAATCACAGTACACAAGCTCAGTTTCTGTGATTAAGCAGGTAATATTCGTATTTCTTCACTTCTGATTTCTAAATCATACCCAACAGCTTTGTGATGTTGGTTAATAACGACTATAGAGTGAGGAGTCGATTAGGTAAGTCTAAAATTACTTTACTTACGAGTGTTGTATTAGATCTTTATACAATCTGACATAAGAGAATTACAGAAAACGTAGACAAACACATACAGACTACATACAGACACACCGCGGACACAAACACATACACAGACACGCAAACACATACACAGACACACAAACACGTACACACACACAAAATGTTTACAACTCCAGTAGTAGGTGAGTAAAATAAACTATAAAACTGGTGTTAGCGACGGAATGAATATTAATACGATGTGGCAAGATATGTCAAGTCATTATATAGTTTTCACTTAACGGTTATATTCGGTCAATAGGTTCTTTGAGTAACTTAGTATGACACACACAACATATAGACGCAGAAGCTTCATATATACATATACGTACATCTCTCTCTCTCTCTCTCTCTATATATATATATATATATAT
>NC_068993.1:19745876-19747098 GCF_001194135.2 Octopus bimaculoides
GTGTGTGTGTGTGTGTGTGTGTGTGTGTGTGTGTGTGTGTGTGTGAGTGTGTGTGTGTGTATATGTTTTACAAACTGTAATGGAAAATAAAGAGTTAGGCTTCCTTATTTTCCATTACACTCCGTAACGGATGTTTAGAGATAACGTTTGTGTTTCTATAGGAAAATTTCATGTTATAAGTTCGGTGGCTAAAGTTACACACAGTGTGAATACAAGCATAAGGCTGGAGAATATATTTCATGCCATCTTTACACGTGTTTCAGTGACAATCACAAACGTTTACATAATAATAACAACCTTCTGCAATTTTTTATAAAATTCATCTCATAAGAAGTTGCAATAAGAAACGAAAATTCAAGTTTAATGATACAAAACATAAATATTCATTTCTCATAACAACCTCAGTTGAGTTGTCAGTTCATAAAAGACACCGTAATGTTAATTATTAGAACAAACCTTATAAGTACAAAATTTCAAACTATATTTTTATGTCTTATATACATGCATACATACACGTACATATATACATACATGCATACATACATACATACATATATATATGCATATATATATGTCATGTGCGTACATGTATGTATATATAATATATATATATATGTGCGTGTATGTATATTGTGTGTGTGTACGTGTGTGTGTGTGCGTGTGTGCGTGTGGTTTAGTGGAAGGGAGTGAGCTAATGTGCAGCGCGAACATATGATCACTATAAAGATACAAAGATAGATAGAGTCACGTCAGAAAATATAAAGTTCAAAACTTACTTGCAGGGATGAGGCGTGCGTTCGATCATGTAATACAAAATATTAATGAGTATGTGTATATATACATACAGGTATGTACATACCTACATCTACCTGTATATATAGATGCATATCTGGGTACAAGACATTGCAAACAAAACATAGACAAAATGATAAACAGAGTACAGAAAACACACAGGTCACATAGAGAATATTTCCTTCATCAGCTGCCACCATTCTAACACTGGCGTTTCGAAGAGTTAGGGCAGGACGCATCGTTAAAATGGCTCTTCCCACGGACGTCAAATTAAATTTGTACCATGGAGGAATGTAGTGGCGGACAGAAACCAAGAGAGGAAAACTCAACAGTAGAATGAAATGAACAAAAAGGGCTATACGGCCAGATGTGAAAAAATGTGCATTATATATATATATATATATATATATATATATATATATATATATAT
>NC_068993.1:19747531-19750192 GCF_001194135.2 Octopus bimaculoides
ATTATATATATATATATATATATATATATATATATATACATATATATAGACGTAGATGAAATATGAGGTCTTAGTGGAAGCCGAAAACTGTAACTCGGAGTAACCACTGGTTTCTTGGAAAGAATTAGAATATTGTGTGACAGCGTGTATTTATGTGTGTATGGTATCCATAAATAGATTAATCTATACTGTGTACTGTATACTTGTGTCTATCCTTTCGACCAAATTCAGTGAAACTCAAATACTTATACAGATATCTTTACTGACAGTGCATTATTATTGTTATGTTTCCGTTGTTGTTGTTGCTGCTGTTGTTGTTGTTGTTGCTGTAGTTGTTTTATGTTGTTGCTGTTTTTTTTTTGTTTTATTGCTCTTGGTTTTATTGATGGTGTTGCTACGCATATAAATGGAACAAACAATTTTGTTTCCCATTGCAAGCTCTTATCTATTTCAATGATCTCTTTTTTCCTGATTTCTTCCATTTTCTTTTTTTTTTTTTTAGCCATTGTTTATATTTGTATATTTGTATGTATGCGCTTGTGTGCAAGTATGTTTGTGCGTATGTGTATGTGAATGCACTTGTTTGTGCGCATATGCGTGTCTCTATTGGCGGATGACCACTTCCCAATTCCTTGTGTTGTTTCTTCACTATCTCCCTCGCTTGCATACCACGTTCTGTTATTCTCTTTCTTTCTCTTTCTTTCCCTTACTCCCTCTCTTTCACTGCATCAGTTGATGAACTTATCAATCAATTGTTTTTTTTCTGTGGTCACCACTCCCACGTCTTTTTTTTCATGACTGTCGCACTGCAAGGAATAATTCTTCACTGCTTTCTGTCTGCATGTCTGTTTCTCTCTCTCTCTCTCTCTCTCTCTCTCTCTCTCTCTCTCTCTCTCTCTCTCTTTCCGTCATATCTACATATCTATTTTTCTTTGTGTTTCTTTCTTTTCTGGTGTCTTCTCTCTCACTCACCCCTCTACCTCTCTCTCCCCTCTATTCCTCTCAATTTGTTTTTGTTTCCATCCCTACTGTTTTCTTCTTTTATATCACTCTCTTTCAATTCTTTATATATTCTTATATTTTTATTGAAATAAGAATATTTTTTTCTGTGGCTACCACTCCCACCTTTTTCCTTCATGACTGTCGTACATCAAGGGACAATTTCTCACTGCTCTCGCCCTCTGTCTCTGTCTGTCTGTCTGTCTGTCTGTCTCTCACTTTCTCTCACTCCCGCCCTCTGTCTCTGTTTGTCTGTCTGTCTCTCACTTTCTCTCACTCCCGCCCTCTTACTCTCTCTCCTTCTTTAGCTTTCTGTCTTTGTCTCTCTATATCTCTACATATATATTTCTCTCTCTCTTTCTTTGAGTTTATTTCTTTCCCTTTGTCGTGTCTTCTTTCTCTTCCTCTCTCTCACTCTCTCTTTCTCTCTCTCTCTCTTTCTTTGAGTTTATTTCTTTCCCTTTGTTGTGTCTTCTTTCTCTTCCTCTCTCTCTCTTTCTTTGAGTTTATTTCTTTCCCCTTGTCGTATCTTCTTTCTCTTCCTCTCTCTCTCTCTCTCTCTCTCTTTCTCTCTCTCTCTCTCTCTCTCTCTCTCTCTCTCTCTCTCTCTCTCTCTCTCTCTCTCTCTCTCTCTCTCTCTCTCTCTCTCTCTGTCCGTCTGTCTCTATTCCTCTCAGCTATTTCTTTTCCTTTCTGCTGTTTTCTTTCTGTATGTCATTGACTTTCGATTATTTCATTATTTTTTATTGAAATACGAACAACGAGGTAAAAAAAGTGAGTGAGGATGTGACGACGAGCGACAGAGGTAGGAGGGACAAGAAGAAAAAATAAAGAAAAATTGCACTAATTTCAGAGGATCAACAAACACTAACGTGACGTTAATGATATTCAGAACGGGATTAGAAACAAAGTCTTCTCAATTTTAAATCAAAATTCGTATGAGAATCATGGAGTCAGTTCCTAGTCAAATATAACTGGGACGCAGTATCAAGATCCACCTTAAGCTGTATCACTCGCCTGTCATTTCCATTTACAATTCCTCACCTGGAGACGAAAATTTTGGCTTCCCTATTTTTTTAATATTACATATTCTGTAATTTCTTTTTTAAAACAAACCATCTACAATCGTCGTTGAAGTTATTTTCATTTTGCTTAAACGTAAACATAATATATGTTGGCATGATATTTTTAACACAGTTAATTTTGTTCGCTATTACCAGACTACTGTAAATATGATTACGGTTTTATTAACAGATACCTCCATAGAACATTTAAACTACTCTTAATTAAAATACGACATTCAATGATTTATTAAATTCATCATCAAAACAAGTCAGTTGCAGTTAAATCATTCTCCTAACTGGTAAACACCAATCATTCTACAAAAAATGTAATCTTCGAAGAAACGAAGTCGCAATACAATTTGCATTCTCAGCTACATAGGTCAGTCTACATATTTCGACAGTGCTGATGAGTATTATTTTACATGCGTCTGATATACTGCGACTAATTTACATTTTCTTCCCATATTAGTCTTCATATAAACATGATGTGGATAGGGTCAAATGCGGCTGCGTGATTGAAAATTTCACATTCGGGGTATCTTATACGAGTATCTTCGTGTGTGTGTGTGTGTGTGTGTGTGTGTGTGTGTGTGTGTGT
>NC_068993.1:19750202-19750972 GCF_001194135.2 Octopus bimaculoides
GTGTGTGTGTGTGTGTGTGTGTGTGTGTCTGTGTCTGTGTCTGTGTGTATCTGTGTGTGTCTATGTCTGTGTGTCTGTGTCGATGCCTGTGAGTGTGTGTATGTGTGCATGTGTGTGCATGTGTGTGTATGTGTGCATGTGTGCATGTGTGTTTATGTGTGCATGTGTGTGTATGTGTGCGTACGTACATGTATGTGTGTGTACGTACATGTATGAGAGTGCATGGCCTAGTGGTTCGGGCGTTACACTCACAATTAGGAGATAGTGGGTTCAAATTACTGGACAGGGTGCTGCGTTGTGCTCTTGAGCAAAACACTTGATATTACGTTGCTCTGAGATCATTTTGCCACCCGATATTTGGTACATCATACACCCGTTCAAGCCGCGTCGATTTGGTGACGGGAATGAGCTAATGTACTGCACAAGCATTTGATCACAATGATCCAATCATTTGTGCGTGTCGTTCTGCAAGGAATTGCTGAAAATTCGTTTTCGGAGTACAAGGGAATACCATCCAATACTGTGTGTGCATATATAATATATGGAGATAGATAGTTATACATACATATAAATACGCGCGCGCACACACACACATATGTTATATATATATATATATATATGTTTTTCTCCTTGTCTCCGTATTCTTTCTGTTGAAGAGCGTAGCTCGAAACGTTAATGACTTTCCGTATTCCCGAGCGTCATACTAATACATCCTTTTGTTGTTTACACCACCTGTCCTCGTCTGTTGTTGTTTTTTCGTACATTCTCCC
>NC_068993.1:19751117-19752448 GCF_001194135.2 Octopus bimaculoides
TATATATATATATATATATATGGTGGGGGTATGCATGCATATACACACACATCCACCGCACTTCCATTAAGCTTTGGATATACCATGAATCTCTCAATTTCGATTGGTTCAAGGAACTGAACACCAGATCTTGACAAATTTTACATGCGTGTTTTGGATTACTATGTGATCATATTTTATCGCTTAATTACTTAATTATAGAGTATCTTTCTGCATACTTATCAATATCAATGTCATGACTGTAATTGCAAATGTGGCTTAATTACTCTTTAGTTAGTTCAGTTTAAATCAATCAATGATATATTTCAATACCATACAATTTAACATGAAAAACGCTTTTCTTATTTTTTTTTTTTTTTGACTGATCGCTTTGTAGCTTCCATGTCAAAGGTATTAGCTACAAAAACCAAATTGATTCACAAAGGAATCAAACCTACATCGTCGATTCGGCTAGCAGCTAACTTGAAGTTTCCTTTGTTGTACTCACAACTCATTACAACTAAAGTATTATGTTCTGGTACAGCAACGGCTGCAAAGCAAGATGTAAGCTTCCAATTAACTGATGCTGCCAGCCGTTTTACTTCATTAACTCAGGTAATCTTATTTCTCAGTTCAATATAAACCTGAACGGCAGGAATGTTCTACAAGCTCTCCCCGCTTCTCTTAATATGTTATTCTATGCAGAAGTAATTAATCACTTTGAATGTTAAGGAATCGTTATACTAATATTGCTAATGGCTGTTGAGAAAGTCATAAAGTTTTTCACCGCTTTTATTCTAAGATGTTTTGGCTGAGCCATTATATGGTAACAGTTGAAGCACTATGGCGATAAGCAAATATCGAACTACAGAGTATGTTTATATTCCCTTTCTCTATGCCTACGGTGAAGAACAGATAAACTTTTTAAAGAATTTCAAAAAGCTAAATGGAATAATTTCTACCAAGAGAGAGAGAGAAACAAGATTTTCAGAATTCAACAATACCACAATCATCACAACATAGATACAACAATGTATATGTTTTGCTTACTCCATTTTTCTGCTATATTGTTTGTTGGCACTCCATCACTTACGACGTCGAGGGTTCCAGTTGATCCGATCAACGGAACAGCCTGCTCGGGAAATTAACGTGCAAGTGACTGAGCACTCCACAGACACGTGTACCCTTAACGTAGTTCTCGGGGAGATTCACCGTGACACAGTGTGACAAGGCTGACCCTTTGAATTACAGGCACAACAGAAACAGGAAGTAAGAGTGAGAGAAAGTTGTGGTGAAAGAGTACAGCAGGGTTCACCACCATCCCCTGCCGGAATCTCGTGGAGCTTTAGGTG
>NC_068993.1:19752458-19753776 GCF_001194135.2 Octopus bimaculoides
AGACACGTGTACCCTTAACGTAGTTCTCGGGGAGATTCACCGTGACACAGTGTGACAAGGCTGACCCTTTGAATTACAGGCACAACAGAAACAGGAAGTAAGAGTGAGAGAAAGTTGTGGTGAAAGAGTACAGCAGGGTTCACCACCATCCCCTGCCGGAATCTCGTGGAGCTTTAGGTGTTTTCGCTCAATAAGCACTCACAACGCCCGGTCTGGGAATCGAAACCGCGATCCTATGATCGCGAGTCCGCTGCCCTAACCACTGGACCATTGCGCCTCCACACTCCATTTTTCTACAAAAGGCGAAAGGCACATCGTATCTCACTACTTCAGTACATCAGGAGGTGGAAGGCGGTAGAATTAGCACTTCAAAAATTTAGCGCATAAATGAAACTATGACGAAAGAAGATGCCCTTTTTGCCTACTGATAAGCAAAATACCGTTGGACAGGATCTTGATAGCGTCGACTAGCCTGATAGCGACGAACAACCGCTGGGGAGGAACAGTGATAGCGACGACCAACCTACACTGCTTGGTGAGTGAGTTTATGACAGTCAAGGCAGGTATAATCTGCAAAACAAAGGAAAACGACTTATATAGCGGTTTTTAAGGAACTTTCCGACGCGGTGTATTTCCTTTAAGCCTGTGGTAACTGGGAATAGGCACGAGTTGTTTTGTGTCATCTTTGCCAAAAATTATATGTCCATTATTGCGAAAACTGTGATACAGGGAAATATGCATTTCCACCGCTATTAAAATACTTCAATGTAGGTCATAGAAGTCGGACTTCTGGGGTGTTGGTCAACGTTGCATTGTAATTGACAACGAATCACATGCGGCTGAGTCGATTAAATACAATCGATTCCTTTGTTTCCTTTCTAGAGAATATACGTAGTATGTGTATGACTGATAGCTGTAATCGTGATTTTCGGGTCTCCAACGTGACAGTATTCTCCGACACAATATCCCTTTAAGCGGTACAGTCATTAAGTGATTCAAAATTACATGAGAGAATGGTCATCGCAGAATTCAACGCAAAAAAGTATTTTGCGCAAAAAACAAATATCGCGTATGTAAGCATGCTTAAAAGCGATAAGGCAATAAAGAGCTTAGTCATTTACAAATGTTGTTTCTCTGGTTAAATACAAAATATCACTGACCAGTAGAACTATTCGACCATTTCTTCATTACCTTCTTATTAGCAAAATCTGATTGACAAAAAAATCTGTAAGGCCTGTATATATATATATAAATCTGTAAGGCCTGTATATCAATATATATATATATATATATATATATATATATATATATATATATA
>NC_068993.1:19754731-19756089 GCF_001194135.2 Octopus bimaculoides
ATAGTAATATGGACAAACACACAAACACCCACGCACATATACACGCACAAACACACACATATATACGTAGCTAGCTAGCTAGCTGGATAGATAGATAGATAGATAGATAGATAGATAGATAGATAGATAGATAGATAGATAGATAGATAGATGTACTCGCAGAATACTCGATGCTGTCTAAGAAATAAACAGTAAGTTATTGGTAAATTTTTAGGGAAGGAATCTTAGCAATTCTACATAAGTTTGTTCATTAAAAAACCTCATGTATGTACTTTCTAGCAAAGATTCACAGATTAAAACCGTTGCCTTTCACGAAATATACACAAACCATCTCCAGTTAAGGCTTCAAAGAAAAAAAATTCTTGTTTTTTTTCCACCTTCAACATTCACTCTAATTCTTTAACACATAATTCTAATGAACTTTAGCGCACAGCTCTGTCACTAATTTAATTGTCAATGGTGTGATGTGATGAAGGTGTCATATAACTGCGCGATACTTTTAAACAATTAGCATATAATTCAAAGGAGCGAGAGGGAGAATGTTGCAATAAAATCTGTCTATTAAATAAATGTAAAAATGGATAAGTTTGATGTGGCATGATGGATTTAATAGTCTGTAAAGAAATAAACGAATGATTGTTAGTAATGTAAATTTTACAATTTTAAATGGAAATATATTTTCAGGTTTAGACGCCTTGAATTTTAAAGAACTTGGCTGCCACAAATAAAAACTGCAACACATATAGCACGTGATGATTCTGAAAAGGAAATATCAATTTTGATAGTGAAACCAAGATGGACGCCAGTAATAAAAGCAACAATAGACTGATTGTAGAAAATGAAAGACGAGCAAGATTTAGTCGTTTTTTTTTCTTCTTCTAAGACACAATAATTTAAAATATAATTCAGACAAAGAGTGTATAAAAAAAACTCAGTAAGTGATGCTGAATTTAAATATATATAGTTCTGTGGATGCTGGTGTTTTTTGTTGTTTTTTTTTTTACATCCAGGACAAAGAGATTTTGAAACGAAAGCATGGATATGTTTTGAGGTAAAAACGAGATAATTGTGCAGATAATTGGAAGAAATTATGAAAAGGAACGTCCAGGTTTTGACACAGAATAATGAGCATTTTAAAACTGTATTTAAAAACTGAATAAATATACCAGCAGTTGGAGTAGACCCAAACAAAGATCATAGAAACTTCAGTCGAGATGTTGTATACCCGATTAGTGTGATTCTGGAAGTATGCAATCTTTTCTATCGTTTGAATCAGCTATAAACCTACTCACAAATACACACACACACACATATATATATATGTATATACATACATACATACATATATATATATATAT
>NC_068993.1:19756229-19757920 GCF_001194135.2 Octopus bimaculoides
CCCTCTCACCTCGATCTGCAGCACGAACGTATCCGGATTCAGGGTTATTTCCCTTCGTCGGCGCCCGATAGCTGCTGACCTTGGCGAGAGAGACAAAAACCTGGCAATCTTATATCTTCTTTTCCAGTGAAATTCTTCACTGATATCGAAAAGGTGAAAACAAGCAATGTTAATTCTCTAAATGAAGTATTAACAGTAACTGCACGATAAAGTGTAGTATATTGCCACTTAAGTGTGGCTGACCCCTAGGGGTGGATGTTACTGTTGCTTTTAGCCCCAGGAGGACATCTCCTCCAGCTGGCTTATCGACACACGACTGTGTCCTGTTTGCCAATACACATATATCGTCAATAATTCGTATATCCGAATAAGAAGCATACTGCAAAACATTAAGCCAGTAATGTATTTTTTAGGAAGTTAAAAGCTATGGCTGGTCATAGAGTGACCCTTGGTTTCGTCAGATTCAAATCGCTGAAGGTGCATAACCTCTCTAGAGCCGGAGGAAGAAATACGTAACGGTCTGTTGGCTTTATGAACAAAAACTAATTGTCCGTGCTGCGGGACGGGGTTAGCGTGAGGGGTCATACCCCTTACATCGGCTCCGATTATAGTGATTTTCGAAGGAACTGTGATGGGACTATTCAACGAATGGGGAATTCCAAGTTTCAAGTATGAAACGATTTAGATCTAGGCATTGACTGAATATCTCTTTCTTAGTGTTTAAAAAGGCCCCTGACTCGAACGAGTTTTCTAGGATTCAAGGAGCTTCTATGATTCAAGGAGCTTCCACTTAATTATATTGGGATTCCTTCCTCTTTTAAGTGCAATACGTGGTTGGCCAGGGACGTGATGTTGCAACATTTCTCCCTAAACATGAAACCAACGGTATTTTTAACCACCTTCCCCACTGAAAACATTTTATATATATACGCGTTTATTTTATACCTGCAGATATATGTCTGGATTGTAATTGTGCTCGATTTCTAAACATGCTGGCTTTTTATGATCTCTAACAGTTGCATATTTGTATAGATTATGCATACTTTGGTGTGTTGTGATAAAAAAAAATAAATGATTGTTAGAAAAGTTGATGAATGTAAAGATTATCTTTTATTAATCAAAGTCTAAAGAGAATCCAAAAACGTTTTAAAACAATTGAACATGTAGCGGAGCTGTTTTACCATTAAGATTGCTGTTGAATGGGTGAATATAAGTAGTGAAAATTCCAAAGAGATTTCATCCTTTCATGTGTAGTTAATTTCCATCGACCTGATCGATTACCGGATCTATGGATTTTAATATTGCTGGAGAATATGTGATATTATGTGCCAGTCATAATTATAACTATGGACGTATTAGTCTTTATTGAAAAGCTGTTTGTACACACAATCGAGCATGAATTCGCATGCATACGGGAATAAAGCACATACTTACATGTGCGTAAGTATGTGTGTGTGTGCGTGTATGTTTGTGTGTGTGCGCGCGTGTGTGTGTGTGTGTGTGTGAGAGTATGTCTGTGCTTGTGTGTGTTTCATTTAATTTAGATATTTATCTCACACAGGACACGGAGTACTTCTTTGTTGATCCTACCTATAAAGAAATATTAAACTATATATGTGGGTGTGTGTTTACATGCATACATATATATCATATATATCTATGTATATGTATATATATATATATATATATAT
>NC_068993.1:19757972-19766027 GCF_001194135.2 Octopus bimaculoides
TTTCTAAAAGGTAGTTAAAATATAGAATGGGGATATTGTTTCGTTTAGATGACAGAACAGTGATTAATCTGTCGGCAGAGAGAACGTGTAAACGCGAAACTTAAGTGACAGTCGGCCTCCAGCTTTAGACGAATGTTTGTAAGTATGTATGTATGTATGTATGTCATTGTTCAGTTTTATTTCAAGATTTCTTGAAATCTACAAAATTAAAAATATTGCATTTCTAAACCCTCAGAGAGAGTTATGCAGTAGCAGCACGATAAAGTGATGGCTTGTTGCCAACTTAATATGGAAAAGGAAGAATGCTATTTCTTTTTAGCACGAAGAAACATATGTATGCCAGAATCACCAACCTACTACATCTACACATTCAAAGAAGTCTACCAACAGCCCTTCAACAACATCACACTCTGATAAGCTCATTGACTACTACTAATTTCAGGCCACGACAGACAGAAGGGATGTTCTTGAAGCCTACGATTTTAACTTACAGAGACAATATTTACATAACGCCTACAACTAGATCACATAATGCAAGGAAAACTTGCATAAGAAAATACCTGCACTCCTGGAGAACTACGTTGCGTGGAAACAATTGTAGTGATTAAAAAATAAATGTCCAACCATACCCCATCTTGTTAACTCCATTTGTTTTGTCAGTTATATATTTCACATACGACAGATGCCCAAACGCAAACGGGGACGTACTACGAGATAGCGCAGGGTGAAATTTGAAGGTGGACGACCTTTATATTGTATTCTACTACGTTCTTAACAGAATATACCATAGCACACACACACACACACAGCACACATGTATATGTATATATATATATATATATATATATATATATATATATATATATGTATATATATATATATATATACATATATATATATATACATACATATATATACATATATATATATATATATACATTATATTGTTATATTTGGGGTCGCTCATATTTTGCTGCCAATTAACTTCAAGCACTTTATACTCGTTGTTCACTTCAGCTTCATTATTATTCTTATTTTAGTGTCCTTTGTCTGAAATATTTCCTCACACACCGTTTGACCTCTTCAGCGATTGTCCTGCCCGCTTGTCTCCTGTTCTATTTAGTCCATTCTGTCTTTCTGTAGCATGTATCCTTATCTTCGCAAGCATTTGCGTCTGCATCTGTGCGTTTGTGTACGCGTGCGTACGCATGTGTGAGTGTGTGCGTATGTGTGTGTATGTATGTATGTGTGTGTGTGTGTGTGTGTGTGTGTGTGTGTGTGTGCGCGTGCCTATGTGTTTACTATGTGTGTTATATGTGTGTATATGGGTTTGCTTACTACACTGCTTTTAGCCGTATCTTTTATTTAGTTATTTTTTATTCGTTCATGTACTTATTTATTTTTTCCTTCCGTCTTTAGTATGTGTATGTGCGCCTTGTGTTCGTGTGTGTGGGTGCGCATGTGTACGTATATGTGTGAGGGCGTGAGTGTATGTGTGTGTGTGTGTGTGTGTGTGTGTGTGTGTGTGTGTGTGTGTTTGTGATTATGCATTAAGCTGCCTCCTTGTTTTAATTGGGCATATTGGCAGAATACTAACGACCTTCTCCTTCTTGAGCACCCGCCAGTGTTCACCTATTCTCTCACCAGTGCTACATACTGTCTCCTCAATGTATATTGCTGTCCTGCTTCTGTACCGCCCTAAGTACACAGTATACTATAGACAACATACTGTGCAGTTGTTATCCGTGTATGGGGCCTTATAAATGGATATTTTCAACAACTCAGGAGTTTTATTGAGGTTGCTGGCTTTTCTACTATTTTAATCCGTAGATTCATCTTATCTAAGATTTTCTTAAGGAAGTATATATATATGTGTTCGCGCGCGCGTATCCATAAATATATTCTACTGTTTCATTAATAGTAAGACCAACAAAATGAACTTCATCCAATGGAATGAATATCATTTTTTATGTTCACAGTATGTAAATTCTGAGCATCTAATTGTTTCATGATGTTGAGGCACAATGGCAAGACAGTTTTATTTATCATGTCTTCTGTCTGCAAGCACTCCTTCATGATCCTACAAATAATACTATCCACTGGCTGGTATTATTTGACTTGTATGATTGAACGCCACGCATCCATTTCCAAGTAAGTTTATCTCAATAATTTCGATGAGACTCTATCTTGCACTGTTCTCGTTCCCTCTCCCCTTCGTTTCCTCTCTTTTCCTTTCTCTAATTCCTTTTATCTCCCCTTCTCCTCCTTTCGTTTTTTTTTCTCTCATCTTTTCTTTAATTCTTTTCCTCTCCCCCTTCGCCGTTTTCTATCTGTCTCTCTCTCTCTCTCTTTCTCACTCTCCCTCCTTTACTCTCGCGTTGCTCACACGTGACCATCGGCCATATTTCTTTTCCTAACTTGAGCTTCTTTCTTTCCTTTCGATCTGCCACACAGACCAGACGCATTCTTGTCCGTCTCCTCTCCTATCTTTTCTCCTGTCAAAACGTGTTCCTCCAGCGTCCGCCATCGGACCTCATTATGGCTTGGCAACCCTCACTGTTTGTTTTCACTGTTTGTTTTTTATCGCTTGATCTTTGGCCGCTACCATTAGGCTCTGTATTTCTTTTTAATTACCCATTTTTTAAACCAAACCCAGGATTTTGTTCCACATACATCTTCAGTGGATCTCCACACTTGGCCATGGAAAGGTTTCCCTTCGATCTGTCTGACGTACTCTCTTTGTATTTCATTCTTGTCCTTTTTTCATATTACGTGCTTCATCACATGTTCTTTATTCACTGTCTTTAGTAGTTTCTCTATGCTGCTCTGTAAGTACTCTACTAGGCTTTTTCTTTTCATCCGTACACATTCTTCTACTGTTCTTAAACCTCTTCCACCCTGGTTTCTCCTCAAGTATAGTCAGCCAACATCAGCTTTCGGATGGTGGGCTCTATACATTGTCAACAACTTTCTAGTTTTTCTGTCAGGTATTATTATTATCATTATTATCAAGGCGGCGAGCTAGCAGGATTGTTTAGCACGCCGGGCGAAATGCTTAGCTGTATTTCGTTTGCCGCTACGTTCTGAGTTCAAATTCCGCCGAGTTCGACTTTACCGTTCATCCTTTCGGGGTTGATAAATCAAGTACCAGTTGGGTTCTGGGATCGATATGATTGACTGTCCCCCTCCCCACATAATCAGAGCCTTGTGCCTCTAGTAGAAAGGATTATCATCATCATCATCATCATCATCATCATCATCATCATCATCATCATGCAAGCAATGGATAAAATAAAGTACCTGCCAATTACTGGAAACTGCAATGGCGACCGCACGTGAAATTGAAACAACCATTATTATTATTTTTACTTCAGGTAAGTCATGTGTGCTGTCTAAAACTGTTCCATATTCACCCGATTTGAGATTTATTCACACCGTTTATTGTGCATTTGAGGTTGCGGAGCAACCTATCAAGAGATAGGCCTGCAGAAACTCCGTTTCATTATCTGATCCATTTTCAAGGACAAATTTGAGTTCATATTTATCTATTTAGACATCTATTTGATATATATTTATGAGTATTTTTTAATATACTGGATGTAACTAGAGGGTTTACTGCATTTTTTCATGTTTTATTATTCATTGTGTATTATACATGTATGTATACACACACTCACACACATATATATATATATGCATATATGTGTGTGTATTATATATATATATATATATATATATATATATATATATATATATATACATGCATACATACATACATACGTACATATACATTATATTATATTATATTATATTATATTATATTATATATGGGATCGGATTTCTATTAGTGCTGGGATAACTTAAATTATGATGCTTTTGATATTGATGCCAAAGTAGAATTTTCTTCTTTTTGTTTCGAATATGGGATCAAAGCATGAAGGTCTCAATGTCAGAATTTTATATAATTTTTGGTAATTGATTTGCTATTTCGGGTCCCTAATGCCTACATTTCAGGGAATTAATATTTTCCCCTTTCTAGCAAGAAGTAAGGTTTCGATATTGATTTTATTTTAGTAAAATATTGAACGCTGTTGCTATCACGTTATGCGTACTTGTTGCATATTCAAAGTCGTGATACTTCGGCTAAATTCATTTAATATGCTACATCAAGCTTGCGGTTTTATTGTCCGCTTTCCTTTTATTATCCATTGTGTACTTTTATTGTATTGCATACGCACGTGCACACGCCTACATACATACATGCATATTGTGACGGTGGAACTTGAATTAGAAAAAGCTACCAATGATAATAATAGCGCATAGATACTGGATTGAAATCCTGGGAGATAGAACAAGTCGAAAGCTGTCCGTAGGATTAATGACGTAAACATAATCATATATATATGTGTGTGTGAGTGTGTGTGTGTGTGTGTATGTGTGTGTGTGTGCGTGTGTGTGTGCGTGCGGGGGTATATATTTATACACGTATTCATGTACATACCCATATACTGGATACTTATATGGATGTATACATATCTCATATATGGATATATATATATGGATATATGAATTTCCTAATAAGACTGGATTATTTTTATTGGTATTCGCGTAATTTAGACTGTGAGGTTTTCTCATGATGCTACAGCAGAATTTAACTCTTTGATTTTCAAATACAGGATCAAAGCATTTGTCTTGTATATTTTGGCTGGACTATATTTTTGACCTTTCCCCGTGTTTCTAACCCGATTCCCTATTAATATTCTATTTTCTTAATATTATATTCTATATTAGTCTTACTTTGCTTTCGTAATACTCTCTTTCTCTTTTATTTTGCCGAGTAAGAATTGGTTTATTTCATGTGTTTTGTCTATCTACATTGCATGGTTTTGTGCTTCTGTGTTTCTGGTGCGCTTGAGAAAAATTACTTTACTCCATTAGGATTGAATCCATTTTAACTTCATACTACTATGAAGCAAATACTGCTTGTGTTTGCTTCCATGGAAATAATTTCTTTGAGAGTCCGATGTATTTCGTTATTATCTTTTTTTTCCACTGTGTTTCTTTATTCAACGTCTCAGAATGCATTTCTGTTATTAAATGTTAATTGATTTTGTTAAGGTCAGTTATGATTTACTCGTGTTTTTGTTTTTTTGGATTTTCCTCGTTGAATTTGCATATTCGGTTTTTTGTTGTTGTTGTCGTTGCTATTTTCTCCCTCGGCGTTACTTGTGCAAACATGTGACCAAAGGCATTCTGTCTGTGACCATCTTATCTTTTAGGAGTATGCAGCACGTTTTTAGTCAATGTAACCATTGAATAAAAAAAATATGATTTCAGGAGATCTTTAGCAGTTTGATCGATCATGAAGTAATTCTTTTTTTCCGTCTCGTTATTGATTCTGTTGTTTTACATAGGATAAAGAGCATGTATTTGTTGCGACTGGGTATTTGAACGGTTGCTTCTGGGGAGACTTGTTGACGTCAGGTTTTGTTGCATTTTTACCAGCTCATTACGTTCTGACTTCAAATTACCCCTTGGTTGAATTTACTTTTCATCCTTTCGGAATCGCTACGTTCCTGTCATGTACTGGGGTAGATGTAATAATTTGCCCTTTACATCAAAATGTCTGACCTTGTGCCAAAATTAGAAAGAATTATTGTCAGTTTTAATAAGGTGGGTTGGTTGAATCGTTAGCGCGTCTAACAAAATGCTGAGCGACATATCTTCTAGCTTATTCCGTTCCGGGGTCAAATTCGTCGAAGTCGACTTTGCAGAGACGATAACATAAGAACTAGTTAAGTACTTGGGTCGTTGCAATCGACTAACCGTTCTCTTCAAAATTGTTGGTCTTGTACCAAAATTAGAAAGAATTATTATCTTCTGTTCATCAGACTTTTACCGGTATCTAGTGTATTGTAATGACTTGTCTTTTTCAAATGAGAACAGTTTTGTTTCGTTTTATGTTTTATGTTTTGAGAGTTTATTACGCATATTTGCGATATTTTCTCTTGGGCTTTGTTACTGCTGAGTTTGTTCTTCATATATTAATGGTTTATGGAACCGAATTCTTGTTGTTTGTAAATATTAGTTGGTATTTTGCTCATTTTCTATTTCTGCTGATAACATATTTTTACTGTTAATTACACACTTAACTATATTTGTTTCCACTACAGTTCAGTCATGTTCTTCTTTTCTTCCCCCAGATCTCAAACGCTTTATTTTTTTAACCATTTACTATGGTTGTGTGAGCTAGATATAACGTAAGTGATAGTAAGTGTTTAACTCTTCGAGGTATTGTTCTTTAGTGCATCGTGTCTTAGAAGTTTTAATTTAATTTTAATAGACACTTACTATGTTAAACGAAACATATTTTTTTATTATTTCACTTTAATTTGTTTTTATTTTATTTATTCATTTAGTCTTTGTCGAGGGTTAATCTAGTGAAAGGATGCTGGGTTTTATGCTGATGTAACACGCGCCTTGTTGTTTGGCAGTATTAGATTTACACTTTTGTGTTTCTCAAATGCTTTGGGCCAGCAGGTATTTTTTATTGCAGACTATTTTGTTGTTCAGGTTTACAGTTATATATAACATTGGTTTGCTTTGAAGTTCGTTCACTGTTTTACTTGTGCTCTGTTAGTATTTGTTACTGTTGTTCTTGTTTAACTCCGAGCCAACTTTTCTGACGAAGATCTGTGATCAAATATGTTGTAGTCATGACGACGCCGACTAGGATTCTTTTTTTCAGACTGCGTACCTCAGGCTACAATATCCACTGTTTTCTATCTTATTTTTTCAATATTGAATTAATTGTTTTGCTTCAAAAATTTGGGCCACCAAGTTAAATATTTACTTAGATTATTCTTCCTACTGTTTGTTGCGGGTCTCCGAAAACGTTCATCAATATCAACATTTGTTCGGCCATCTTGGAAACGTTTGAACCACTCGTACACTTGTGTGCAACTCATACATTCCTCTCCATACACTTTCTGCAACTTCGTGTAGGCCTCTGAGCAGGTATCGCCATGACAACTTTCTCTGTCATAGTCATTGTGACGATCACATGCTACACACGTTCCTTCCAAGCACTGTTGTAAACAACGGAAGAGACCTAGAATGTTAAAACGTTGTGCACATGCACAGCAGAGTTCAAGGTTAATTTTTGCCAAGCGGCTTCACTCTGCGTGTTTTAGCTTTGTTACTATGGCAACAGTCCGGATACTTATTGAACAGATCTCGTATATATATACATACATAACGTTTATCTCTCTCTCTCTTTCTCTCTCTCTCTCTCTCTCTCTCTCTCTCTATATATATATATATATATATATATATATATATATATATATATGGGAGAATTCACAGTCTGACATTCTCTGGGATTGCAATCCCTCCAGATCTACTGTATTTAATTAGGATTGCATTTAGTTTTGCATGCTCATAGCATAGGGCTTGAAACTTTTTAGCATGAAACGGCTTGCTGTTCTTCTTAGCCCACTTGTATATTTCATCTAACTCATCTTGCAGGTGCATAGAGCCTTCAGGGTTCTGTATCATCAGTGAGACTGTTGTATCATCTGCATAGCTTCTGAATGTGGCCCTCTGTGTGGCTGGGAGCATATTTGAGACGGTCATTATTAACACTAGTGATCCCAGAACAGTGCCTTTCGGAACACCACTCACTATTTGCGTGTCATTTGAGGTGGCCCCATTGGCTACTACTACTTGACTTCTATCTTTCAGAAAGTCATGCAGCCGCTATCCCAATTTCCCGACTATGTTGAGATCGCGCAGTTTGTGAAATATCATTCCATGATCGACTTTATCGAAAGCTTTTGCCAAGTCGAGATACATCACATCCACATTTGAGTATTTGAGTCATAGTGTTGTAAGAGCTGAGTCAGGCAGTTTCTTCCTGGTCAGAAAAAAATATATATGGACATATCCATACATACATGCACGCATTTGCCTACTCATATATGCATACAAACATACATACATGCATACACACATACATATATAACATACATACATACATATATATATATATATATA
>NC_068993.1:19766644-19771991 GCF_001194135.2 Octopus bimaculoides
TATATATATATATATATATATATATATGTATATATGTAGCCGTATCTGATGTTTCAGAAATTGGCAGTAAAAGTTGACGAAGTGTAAATAACTCACATGTTAGGTGCTTGTCTTCGGCTGTATTTATTTCCTTCATTTAGATTGTCTATAGTGCTAGCCAAACAATAAAGAGAGGGCTGTCATACAGAAAGTTCAAATGTCTAGAGTTGAACTACTAGGAATTAATATCGATATTATCGACGTGACTTTCCTTTAAAAAATGATTTTTAATGAGTTGTTCTCTTTGCTGGTCACCTTTAGAAGCTATGTATCTAACCTTGTAACTTACCTGATCAAAGCGTTCGCTGATAGAAAAGATTATTGCATTGTCAACCGCAGAATATACAAGTCTGTAATGGTCTCAAATTTTCTATGGAAATGTATGTTCACCAATTCCCATTTTAATTTTTCTAGAGATATTTCACTTCCATAGTAATACGACCTCTGAAACGAAATGTTGGCTTGCAGTCTTTCATACAAATCATCTTAGAGGTTATCGAATGAATCTTTATTCCTTATATCTTTCAATACTTGTTTAGTAATTTCAGCCAGCCTTTCTCAATCTGTTGATGACATTTTAGATACACTCAGAAGCTTTTATAAATTGTCTGTGAATATAAGAACTGATCGAGATATAGTATGAAGAATAAATTAAACATTTTCATTTGAGACTTGCATCCAATTATACAGTACCAAATATTAGCATCCAATTATAGTTGAACATTCTTACCAAAACTTGAACTGGAGTGAATAATTATCAAGAATTCGTCAAAAGCAAGTAATGAGTAGAGCGTCTATCTAACTCTACTTAAATATACATTATCACCAGAAGTCAATTTTCTTTCAGATACTTATGTGCATTTTTTTCGACACTTTATTAGAGTATCAATATAATTTGTATGACGTATCATAGCAAACATTATCTTACTTTGTATTATGAACTTTTGACTTTGATGTGTGCCTGATAATGTATTACTAAGGCCTTCGGTTGCTTGTTGTTCTTCTAAACGTTCCTTTACTCCAGTATTTCCCCAAGCATGCTACTCGGTTTGGCTTTCCTCTACATTAGCATAAGTGTAGTCGCAATCTTTTGAGTGCATCTATGATAATTGAAAATAATTTTTTATATCTAATGAATGATAAAAACCAAGAAATTACTCATTGGCCGATTGCTGACCCGAAGATCACTTAATCTAAGTTGTTTTTGTTGGATGTCTCGGTATATTAGTCACTGATAATTGAAAAAGTTTTATCGATCTAACCAACTAAATCTTTCAGTTATTGTAGAACAGAGCTCAGTTTGCATTGGGTGACTCACGTATCTATCTGTAAGAATTTTGTTGTACTACTCCAGAATATGATCAGGAATAGATTCTCTTCGCAGTCGGACACGGTTAAAGAAAGTTAGATTATTCTTCATTGTTGTCTTTGCCTCCAAAGGAAATTTAGGACTTGTCTGCATTTATTTTCTTACAGTTTCATCGAACAATTCTTCAGCGTTATTACATTACAGAATCTACAGTTTTAATTCGATGGTAGGGGCAGTGATTTTCAGGAGGGCCAATAAATCTCAAAACGCTGACAAGTTATTACAATCATTTCGTTTTGTTTTTACAAGTAAAAAATCTTTCAGGTAAAAAGATATTTTATTTAACACCATCTTGTACATTTGAATTTTCTTTTGCCTAGGAAAAAACATTATCCATGACTGTGGAAATCAAAGCCATTGAACCAAGTTGGTTGAAAAGATCACTTCTAGTAGTTAGGTGCTCTTTCAGAAAAATTGAAATTGATATCTTGATTTATTTTAGAAGTAGAATCAAGTCTGAGAGCTGATTCAGTGGCCTGGTATACTGATGTTTAATCAACATTTCTAATCAAGACAATGAAGAAAAAAATACTAACAGAAACGATTTTTCGAGAAATAACTGGTTACATGTGTATTTATTGGGTGCGGTTTGTTTCAGTAGCTGGTCAGCAGGAACCATAAAGATATTATCAGTCTTGAATGAAAAATATCTCGCATTGAACGATTATTAAATACACTTCATATCAAGAGAGTTTCCCACTAGACGTTCGGTATTTTGCGAAGGGAAAAGAAAGAGAGCGAAAGTTGGTGATAGAAGAGCGACGTTGTCACACAAGGTAAGTGAATAAGACATAGAAATATATTAATTATTAACCCACGTTGCACGAGAGATAATATTTACTTTTAGCTGTTCATATATACGTGTGTGTGAGGGTGTGTGTGGAGGGGGTGTAAGTGTGTGTCATTAATCATTTATCTTTAACTTGTTTCAGTCATTAAACTACGGCGACGCTGGGGCATCTCCTTGAAGAATTTTAGTCAAATGAATCTACCCCAGTACTTTGGATACTTTAAAAACCTGGTACTTATTCTACCGTTCTCTATTCCCAACCGCTAAGTTACGGGGACGTAAACACACCGACACCGGTGGTTAAGTGATGGTGGGTGGCAAACACAGATGCAGAGATACATACATGCTGGTTTCATTTGATGTAGGGAACTTGTATACTAATATCCCACACAACTATGATTTAAAAGCAATTACCTTCTGGCTTGAAAAAGACCCTGAAGAAATCTCAGGACGCATCAGCCGTAATTTCATAATAGCAGCTCTAAAATTCATCTTTCTCAACAACTATTTCATGTTTGATACAGTCCACTACCGGAAAAAATGTGGAATTGCAATGGGCACCCGAGCTGCCCCAGTGATTTCAAACCTTGTAATGGGTTACCTAGAGCTCAAAATATACCACTCATCACTCCAAAAACATGGTACCTCATTCCATTGCTACCTAAAGGAGAACTGGAAGAGATACTTAGATGATTGTTCTATACTTTGGAACGACAGTATGGACAAACTCATCGATTTTAAAACAATGCTCAACAATATCAACAGCAACATACCATTCACCATGAAATATAGCAATAAACAACTCCCTTTTCTTGACATCCTAATCAAAATAGTCTATAACCGCATTGAAACAGACATCTTCTATAAGCCCACAGATTCCAAACAATACCTATTATTCAATTTGTGCCACCCAAAACATATAAAAAGCAAAATATTCCTTATAATCTAGCAAAAAGAATCTGTACCATTGTCTCGGACTCCAATATTCTTGAACAAAGACTCCTTGAACTCAAATCTATATTAATCAAAAGACATTACCCAATACCATTAATAAATGAAAGAATTAAACGAGCAAAATTAATCTACATCCAAACTTTATGGAAAGCCCACCGAAATACCACACCAGACTTCAAAATACTCCCATACATCTTCACACACACAATCCTAAGAACAATGAGGCCTTCAACATCATCACCCAAAATCTTCCCATTCTCACAAAGGATAAAACAATGAAAAAAATTCTAGACTCATATAAAATTATAAAGAGAATAATACAACCAAAATCATTGAAAAAATATTAACCAGTGCAAGACTATATCCATCAACAACAGAACCAGTGAAAAAATGTGAATGACTTAACTGTGGAACATGCCCCCACATTTTGGAGAGCAAAGAGTTTCACTTTAAACAAGGAGGTATTTTTAAAGTAAAATCAAATTTCACCTTTGCTTCCCAAAACGTAATGTATGCCATGACATGCCTAGGATGTGGTAGTAACAATGTAGGACAAACTGGATTATCGTTACGCCGAAGAACAACTCTTCATAGAGAACAAATCCGCTACCCATAATACAGACAGTTACAAGTCAGTAAACATATAAAAAGATGTGCTAAGAATATTATACCTAGCTTCCTGATATTCCCTTTTTACCAATGTTCACAGAACACCTCAGTGCAGCAAAGACTAAATAAAGAGGCATTCTTCATCAATAAATATCATCCATAACTCAACATGAACACACAATCCAACACAGGACACTACTGCTTCAATAATTCCAACACCCTTACCCTCCAGTATTATCTCCTTTCTCTACCCCAATTATATCACATCCATAACTGCTTACCTACTTTGCATCTAATTCTCTCTACCAGAGATTATTAGACCTGATACTGTTTTGACGCCGTTTTAGTCAAAGAAAGATGAACGGCGCTTGGTCGCGAAACTGGTATTTTTATTTTGAAATTTTTAAAAAACAACAATAATGACTCATTACCCAACCTAATTCAACTAATTGTATGTATTTAAATTTTTCCTTGTACATAAAAAGTTTTTAATTTTTATACTTGATGTGCATTTTCATTTTTTGTCTTTTCTATCTATTTACACCACGTGTAACCTCCTCAAATCCACTTTCTATTATATATATATATATATATATATATATATACATAACGGGCTTCTTTCAGACTACCGAATCCTTTCACAAGACTTTAGTCGGCCCAAGTCTATAGTAGAAGCCATTTGTCCAAAGTGCCATGCAGTGGGACTGACCTGGAACGTTGTAGTTAAGAAGTAAACTTCTTGCCACATGGACACACCTGCGCATCTGTGTGTGTGTGTGTGTGTGTGTGTGTGTGTGTGTGTGTGTGTGTGTGTGTGTGTGCATGTGTATATTATTTAGTATCCGCTTGAATCAGCTCCATACAACTTAAAGATTCGTAGGATCATAGAACAAACCTATATAGTCAGGTATCAAGATGCCTGGCGAGTTATTTTCGTTCCACAAGAATGGAACTGAATAAAACTGTTATTGAATAATATATGTAACTCCTACAAAACTACAAAATGTTTTGAGAGCCACTTCTATTTTCTGTAACCAACAAGAGGCAACTACAGTGGCATAATTAATCTTAAAATTTATCGACTCCAGAATTTGTTCTGCAGAGATAAGATGAGAAAGTGTGAAGACATCACTAGTTGTCACTTAGCGTGATAAAAAAGATATCAGACATTTTTTCAAGCATACAAGTTAAATTTTATGTCAAATTAATTCCTAATTTTTAAAAGTATTCTCCCATTCTCTTCAGATTCGCTAACAGCTGCCATTACGCTTGTATTTTACTTCTCTAACTAAAAAGCAAATTTGAAGAAATAACCAGAAATTATGAATGCATGTGTATATACTTAAATATGTATACATTTGTATATTTGCATGTATGTTTGTATATTTCTAGGTATGTATATATGTATGCATGTTTATTAATGTATGTATGCATATGTCATGCATGTATATATGTATGTTTATGTATGAGTATAGATAAATAGATATTTATAAATATACATATATATACACATTTTACAGATCCACATATATTGCACATATACGTATATATATATATATATATATATATATATATATATATATATA
>NC_068993.1:19772332-19776050 GCF_001194135.2 Octopus bimaculoides
TGTGTATATACTTAAATATGTATACATTTGTATATTTGCATGTATGTTTGTATATTTCTAGGTATGTATATATGTATGTATCATTTCTCACTTGTAAAACACTCTATGCGGATTCCATTACAGAAACGTGTGTATACACAAGATAATGCTGTTCACACAACTCTACACACTCACACACACACACACACACACACACACACACACACACACACACACACACACACACACACACACACACGCAAGCACGCACGCGCATGCGGATTTTTACGCACTCATACAAGTATACAAGCGCACATACATTCCAGTGTGCAAGCACTCATACTTGGTGAAACTCATTAGTGCATTGTGTCTCAGCAATTCGCACCTGATAGTAATAATTAGGCAATCTAATAGCACCGCAGCTATTTTCGATCACTGAATTGATTACTAAAGATTGGTTACCATGGTGACAACCTAACTGATATTAATAATGTCATATTCCCAGAAACTTTCATCAGTGTATGGTTTCTCAGGCTATTTTTGTTGATATTTTTAATTGAGAAGCTAAAGTCCACACATCTCCCTTCTCAAACATAACCTAGTTGTTGAGTGCCAGAGATGAAGCTCTGTAATATTCTTTTCTGCTCTGTTTAATATAGGTTAAAGTGAAATATTTGGTGTGAAAGCAATTCCGCATCATGAACTAATTATCAATATTTAATAGTCATAACTTAGAGCTATGACTTATGGAGTCCATAATTAGTTATTAACATTATTACATCAGAAGTGGATAGTATAGACTTTTAACGGTTACTTGTTCCAGTCATTAGAGTGCGGACACGCTGGGGCACAGCCTTGAAGAATCTTTAGTCGACTGAATCAATCTCAGTATTTATTGTGTTTCATTTCTTTTACTTTAAGCTTGGTACTTATTCTAGCGGTCTGTTTGCCGAATTGCTAAGTCACGGGGACATAAACACATCAACACCGGTGGTCAAGCGGTAGTAGGGGAGACACATTGGCACAAAGACACATACAAACACATAATATATATATATATATATCCATATATATATATATATATGACGGGTTTCTTTCAGTTTCCGTCTACCAAATTCTCTCACAAGGATTTGCTCGGCCCCAGGCTAAAGTAGATGAAACTTGCCCAAGGTGCCACGCAGGGGTAATGAACCTGAAACCATGTGGTAAGGAAGAAAGTGTCTTACCATAGAGCCATGCGAGCACCTAATCGATAATATTTTATGATATTCAGTTAAATTTCTTTATTCTTTACACTGTGAGTTCAAATCCTGTTTATTATGATTCATAATCCATTGCTCATAGTTAAAATGATAGCTGTATAATAATTTGGATATAATCCAATATAACTTCGAATATAGGGCAGGGCATAGCGATAGTCGAATAAATGAAGTAGTTAAGGAAATAGTAAAAGAAGTACAATGAAGGAAGGAGGTGGGAGAATTATTTTAGAATACTGAGAAAAAAAAAAAGGATTTGGTTAAGTCTGTTATCTTTCCAGTTGAAATCCCGTCGGATTTTACTTCCTTGGTCGATGAAAAATATACCAGAAATATAAGGTGGTCGATTTGACCAACTGATTCCACTTCCAAAAACTTCCATATTCGTGTAGGGAATCAGTTAATGCAGGTGGAGCAGAAACTTGACTGATACTTTCAGTTAGATCTGTCAAGCATCATTTGGCAATTAATTGAAACTTGCAGATGTATTTGTTTCCCACCAACTAAAACAAGCAGTTATCGGTCAAAATGTGTCACATGGTCAAATATGTGATAAGACAGAATTATTATTGGATAGGCATATATGATGTAAAATCATCCAGTCTAGACCAATAAGTCATCAAATAGCAGTTATTCTTCGATGCTTGTTAGGTTTGATTGCCACAGAATTGAATCTGTACTTCCTTGATCTATTAAAGTAAGGACTTTCTTTATAATACTTCATATTACTGGAGGATATTCTGGCCCTTGGCCCCTTCGTTGATGACGAATTTTGACAAAGATTTGGACCTCCTCCTCTTTTGATCTCAATAGGTGCAGATGCACCCTTATTAACTTGAGGCAAAGACAAGATTTTGAGACATCAACTTCCAAAAGAATTACACGATACCCTTCAAACATTCTTCCGAATATTTGCAAGTAAAACAAAGAGCAACACTTTAAACTCATGATTAACATCATTAAAACCAAATGAAAACACTCTCCTGCTTATAGCATCATACACAGAGGCGATGAGATTAATTCCCAACTAAAAACAGATACTGCGTGGAACAATCTTCTCCATGCTCAAATCTTATATTACTCTTAAAGAACACAAATCAAGTTTGTCCTCCGGCTTCAAATGCATATTAACCAAATCTTCTACATTTTCGCCGAATTAAACTCAATCACTAGGAGATGTATGAGACAAGAATAATAAGATTGTTATACTTTTTTTTTTTACTTAGTGGTATCATGGATTCGGAAACTAGCTGTTATGCAGATTTACTTGACATTGTGAATTTGTATCCTTCTGTTTCTAAATCCCTCTTCCTGAAATTCTAAAATCCACTGCAGTTATCGATTTTGTTTCCAGAATAATAATGAAGCCTAAGAAATAACTGTCATTACTAGAAGGTTTCTACTGAAACAACAAGAAGGTTAATAATTTGTTTCCACACCTTCATTGATAGTTACAATGAAGTTGAGATAGTTGACCGCACGGTATTGTTCGTTCTTGGCATCCTCAGAGGGCACGCACTTACTTTCCATAACTACTGATTACAAAGAGATGACAGTTTAAAAGTCTCATGTGATATGAATGAATATGCTATGAATACATTTAGTAAGGACTGAATACGATTATCTAAGGAATTTTATTTAAACGTAACTATTTGTTCTAACTTAACTGTAGCAAGCTTCTTAAACAGAGCATTAAATTTAAACACAAACAAACACAAGTACTACAGAAAGTCTTATGAAGACACCATAGGCAGGCACACAATATCAACCACCCTCCTGTCATAATTAAGAGACTTGCAGAAGGGGTAAGTAGGAGTGTTTCTGATCACTGCTTCGACAGGAAACCATTTAACAAGTTTATCACAACTATTATGACACACTAGCCAGGAGTGAGAAGGTAGTAGATACAGGCAACTCAAACACTCACGCGAGAATAAATAAACTGAGAAAGATAATTTAGTTCTATCAGCCATTCAACTTCATTGCTACAAGCAATTTAAGCAGAAGTTTCCTGGGACTCACAAGATAGCATTTTCCAATCAGACATAATTACAACGAATTTTCAGCGCACATAATGGTAAGATCAGAGGTTTTTGCATACACAACGTCATTATTAGATCACACACTATAACTGAAAGCACGCAATCTCTACGGACCTTAAACCAACACCCAACTATGTCTATACCCTTCTTACTGCCGACTCAGTGAATCATGTTTTTCCAAAACAATGCATCGACCATCTACAAAAGCCTGGGACTATATTGTAGAGAATGACGCGGGATTCACTATATTGTAGAGAATGACACGGCATTTACAGAGATCGCTTTCAGTTTATAAATAAGCACTGGGACCAAGGATCGAAGCCCCACAGCAATATAGAATATTGTGAACAAAGCCAAACTGTCGATAGCAGGTTTTGCCTATCTGAAATATTCATTGTATGAAATCAAATAAAACATAGCTTATATATATATATATAT
>NC_068993.1:19776654-19778864 GCF_001194135.2 Octopus bimaculoides
TATATAAGTATATGATTATAAAATATTATTATAATTAAGAGCTCTAAATTGCCAGCGCCTATGCGTTAAAAGTAGATGTCAAATACCTACAATCCACTCTAAATTAGTTCTCTAGCCACTGATATAATCATTTTAATGACGATATCCTTAATTTATAAGTATAAATATTTTTTTAGTTCTCTAGTCATTACATTATACTGCGGGATTGTATTTACCCTGTATGATTTCTGACATTAACCACATGGTGGAGAGGGGCTAGTAGACAGAATGTATACGGAGCAACTGCATGTATATATTGGTGTCTACGAATATATTTATCGGTATGTATATATATATTTTTTGTTTATATGCTTATCGGTGTATTTCTACAGAGGACCGCAAAGCAATTTCTATTGCAGAGCATGAAATCTTAAGATACAGGATTATCCGAAAGTTTAAAATCTTCTTGCCGATTACCTTGCATCCGACCTAGGGTTATAAATAGAGGACTAATTTAGAGTGGATTGTAGGTATTTGACATCTACTTCTAGCGTATAGGCGCTGGCATTCCAGAACCCTTAACTATAATTATTTTTTCAAAATTATGTACTTAAAAATTAATTTTACCGATAGGGTCACTTTTTATATTCTCAGTTTATAAATATATGTATATGTATATGTATATATATGAATTTTATCATTATTAATAAATTATAGGGTAGCAAAAAAATTTTAGAAATTTTATTTACCACCAGTGGTCTAGCGAGAGTAAAGAAACAGTCAATAGACTATGTATTATTCATTTAAAATGCAGAGATGCCTATAATAGGACATCTAACCCGCTAGAAATAGCAGCAAAAGACTACATACCACAAAAATTAGGGATAATTTCGAAAGGGAATGAAAATTTAAAACATTTACCAATCTATATTCTGTACCATGGTTTCAAGTCAATTTTAGTAAGATAAAAATTATATATCTTACAAGGTCGGACTATCATCAGCAGAAATGACCAGACAACATATGAAGCACGAGTCAATAAGCAGCATGGTTCGTGTTCCTATGTCTAATTTTTCAAAACATACCGCGTATTTGCGGTTTACTAATCGGCAACAAATACAAAAATGCCGATTTTCTTTCAGAAAATTAGCCAAAAAGAATTTTATCATTATTAATAAATTATAGGGTAGCAAAAAAATTTTAGAAATTTTATTTATCACCGGTGGTCTAGCGAGAGTACAGAAACAATCAATAGACTATGTATTATTCATTTAAAATGCAGAGATGCCTATAATAGGACATCTAACCCGCTAGAAATAGCAGCAAAAGACTACATACCACAAAAATTAGGGATAATTTCGAAAGGGAATGAAAAATAAAAACATTTACCAATCTATGTATATATATGTATATATATGTATATATATGTATAGAAATTCAAATTACGATAATCGTAAACAAACAAACGAAGTTTGCATTTAGAAGCGTTGAGATGTCTTAGAAAGTTAAAGAAGTGATTTTAAATTCTCACTCACGGGATAATGCTAATAATATAGCCTGAACAGGATAAACTACGCCTATTTTGCAGAAAAAAGTGTAGATGTATATAGATATATGTATATATATATATATATATATATATATAATAAGCATCTTTCAGTTTTCATCTACCGAATCCACTCATAGTGCTTTGGTTGGCCCGCGGTTATAGTAGAAGACACTTGCCCAAGGAGCCACGCAGTGGGACTGAACCCAGAACCATGTGGTTGGAAAGCTAGCTTCATACCACATATGCAGGTGTAGTGAATGTAAAATAGTTGTGTGCATATTATATTTGACAAAATGGTGTACAAACGCTCATGTCTGAATGACATTACACTTCCTTGAATCTGAATAAGCAGAGCTATTTACTCAAGCATACATATGAACTCATACAATTACATACACTCATCTGTTATCTATATCTCAATTCTTCACACATGCATATTTATCAGAACATCGTATGCATTCGTTCGATTGATTACGTACAACTCATATAATTGCAAATACATATATACATGCAAATATGCATCAATATTTCAATATTTTATCCGAGTGCAATGAGATAAACGTACATCGCATTGCAACGCACGTAACTCAAATGCAGATTATTAAAATTAAATACACACTGTTGTTATTGCATACAAATATGTATGTATGAATATATATATATATATATATATATATATATA
>NC_068993.1:19779236-19787642 GCF_001194135.2 Octopus bimaculoides
ATATATATACTTTCATCCACACACGCGTATATGTATTTATTTATATATATATATGTATATTTGTGCGTGCATGTATGCATGTATACTTACTCGTGATTTTATAAAAGTATTTCCAAACACATTCGTATGCATTCAGTGTCACGCCAAGTTATATACAGCTCCGTGCAATGTTAACGTTATATACAATCCCACACTTATAGCAGTGTAATGCATAAGTATATACTTACGTACTCGGATAATGGCATTTATACGAAGAGTACCCAAAACAAACCGGAATCCTGCAATATTATTTTATTCACTTAATTCTACATGTTTACACTTTTATCGCCTTCAAAGTATTCTACATTCGATGCAATGCATTCGGTCCAAAAACGTTTTCCACTGTTCGAAACAGTGCTAGAACTCTTTGCGAAGTGATGCCTATTAACGACTCCGTCGTTTATTTATTTATTTTTTTTCTTACCCTCTTCCACATCTCCAAATTCCGTTGCACCAACTTTCGTCACCAGTGATCAACTTCCAACTGTTCTTTTTCAGTTCACGACACACATTCACACATCTTCCATGAGCAAGCAACACACAAATTTTACTGCAACTCTTTTCATTCGCAGTTCCTCATTCAAAATCCGTCAGCAGGATCTCCAGTTCGTCAATTGTTCGGTGACGTCCTCCAATTTCAGTTCATGAATTCGTTCAAGAGATCGACGTTCGCTCTGAACGAGGTTGGTCCTCAGGCGACAAGTGTCCGTTCCTAAAGCGTGAAAACTACCAGTAAAATTGTGTTTTGCTCATGGCAGCGGTCTTGTAAGCTGTTTGAAGCATGATAACTGTTTCGGTTGCCATTTTTCCCAGCAGAAGCCAAATTTCACGGAAGCCCGTTGTTCCTTCGTTTCAGCCGTTGCAAAAATCGACGAGCATGGAAGTAGTAATATAAAACAAAAATGCACCACGTGACAGTATGATCCTACTGAACAACTCCGGTCAGCAGACTGATGCCTGAGGGTCGCATCAAGTGGGTTCTAACGGCGGAAGCTTGAAATACAATGGGCTTGGCTCACAGAGAACGTTTCCGGTTACTTTTGGGTACCTCTCGTATATATAAATATCCTTTTGCAGTTGTTTTCACACAAACACTCTGCATAAACATGCAAACATTTTATATACACCACCACACACTTTCATTTTAAATACACAATTGCATATAACTGCAAGCGTGCGCATTAGAATATATGCAGTCATTTCTTTAGAAATCATTCAAACATAGTCATATACGCATATATGCATACAAACATATATGGTTACGTACATACATGCATATATGCATTCATATATACATATACACATAGTTGCATATATACATTTGTGCATGCCTGTTTACATACACACATCTCAACAATACACCCATGTTCAGACTGTCGGAGAAACATTTAATATCGACAGATGCCACTTTACACATTAAAAGTTTTGTATTACACAATTTGTCAATATTCAATAGAATATCGATTTTGTGGTTAGCATTGATATAGGTAAGCTCCCAGCTGAATAATCTTTGTGTACAGTATCCACTGCTAGTTGTAGTTATTTCACTTCATTATTTTATCTTATTATCAATGAATGAACTACCGAAGTAGAGTAAAATGTATTATAAACACTGATTTAAAACAGAAAAGAGAAACAGCGACATGTTTCTCTTTTGTGTTTCAAAATATTACGTTGTGTGTTTCTATTGTTTATGAGAAAAACAAGAATGGCTCACAAAATCATTTTTTCATTCCTTATTTCTATAGGTGGTATGGAAAACATCTATCAACATTTTGGCAATAATGGTACAGTATTACAAAAAAAAGAGAAGTAATCAGGTATTCGAAACACGAGGTAGTGTTTTCAGAGGTACTTTCGTAATACATCTGTTCTTGGGTAAGGTACGAAAGTCACGCAAACTTATTTTCACTCATTACATCTGAGCTATTATACCTCGTCAAGAGAAAAGGATTTATTAATCTTGTCGGTAGATACTGAAAAAATAATAATAATAATAATAATAATAATAATAATAATAATAATAATAATAATAATAATAATAATAATAATAATAATAATGTTAACTCCTTACTGAAGTATTTCTATTTTCTACCGTACGCAGCTGAAGTTGGTGAAAAATAAATTACTTTCATAGAATATAAATTTTCGTCCTTTTATAAACGTTAAGAGATCCTTATTTAGCAGGGCAAAAATTAATAGCATATATATTTAGTGGTTCAGAAATACTTTCCAATATGCCTTCCAAGAATATTTACTTATATCACGAGATATTTTTGGATACACTCTTGCTATGTTCATAAAATAAGGACTGTTAGCTTTTGTGTTGTCCCTATTCATAATATACCTCATATAAAAATGCATGATCTTATGCTAATACAAGAAATCAATTTTTGCTTTTTCTGGAGAATTCTCTCTTATGAATCAGTCTTCCGGAGTGTGGAGGATACGATCAAATTTCAGTTTCTGTAACTATTTCTCATTTGTTAATATGAGTTGCTAATATTGACTACTAGAACAAGAACAAAGTCATATTAAAAAGGTATAATCAATTAAGCCAGCAATGGTATTTGACTTGTACTTTACTTTATCGATCCCAGAAGGAGGAAAAATGAATTTGCTATTGATGAGATTTGATTTCAAAATGTGAAAAGTTGTAACTATACACTGCAGATCATTTTGTACCCTGCACTACTGCTTCTGCCCAAACCACCGTTACTTGCTAATATTGGAAGCAATTTAGTGCTATATATTGATTCCGCGGAAGTAGTAGTGCAGGTTTTATTCTTTAGCTCTTCAGAAGAGACCGAATTAGTTGAAACCTGAGAGGAATTCTTTAATGCAATGGTGTCATTAAGTTGATCTTTGCCTCCCAGATTTTGTTAAAAACGGGCACCAGTAAGATACCGCAGTCGATACAATTGACAAAACTATGCCCTAACAAATTATTCCTCTGATACTTATCGAAAGATGTATGTTTTAAGAAACAAATTGGCAAATTTTTTAAGATAAGTTTCAGTTGAACTCATTCTGGGAATTAATTCTTTCTTTACTTGACTTTGTAAGGAGTACTATATGTCAGTTACCTTCTTCTTCTTCTTCTTCTTCTTCTTCTTCTTCTTCTTCTTCTTCTTCTTCTTCTTCTTCTTCTTCTTCTTCTTCTATTATTATTATTATTATTATTATTATTATTATTATTATTATTATTATTATTATTATTATTATTATTATTATTATTAAGGCAGCGAGCTGGCATAGTTGTTAGCACGCTGGGTGAAATGCTTAGCCGTATTTCGTCTGCCACTACGTTCTTAGTTCAAATTCCATCGAGGTCGACTTGCCTTTCATCCTACCGGGGTCGATGAATTAAGTACCAGTGAAACACTAGGGTCCCCTATCCCCAAAATTTCAGGCCATTTATCTACAGTAGAAAGCATTATTATTTTATGTTTGACTTTTGCTTTGCTTTGTACAAGTTGGCTCCAAGTCTCACCCGAAGACCTCAAGAGAAACGAGTTAGAAGTTCATGTTGGTGTTATGCCTAGGGTGCCACATATTTGGTTTTGTACATAGCACTGTTCTAGAGAATGTTTGAGAAACCATAAGAAAATTATGTGTTTGTTTTAAAATTTGAGATTACATAGAAAGTATTTTGCGTAGGATATGGGCAGTTTCCATGAGCACTATCTTTTGATTTTTGCCATTTTGGGGTTTCCTGGTATCTGAGCTAGGTAGTAATCAGCCCCTTTTGCTATTATTCCTAGGGCACTAATGACAACAGGTATTGTTTTAGTCTTCAGGTTTTGCTAATTTCTCTTTCAAGATCTTTATACTTGCTCAGTTTTTGGTCGGTCTTGACAGATACATTTATATCAACTGGGACAGTCATATCAATAAGGAGGCATGATTTTTGTCTGAAGTCTTTCAATATGATGTCTGGCCTATTTGCATATGTCTTTCTGTCAGTTTGAATAGTGAAGTTCCAGAGGAGTGAGATGCGATCATTTTCAATACTGGGGGTGGTTTGTGTTCCCACTAGTTTTTATCATGGCGCAAGGCCAGGTTTTTGCAAATTATCCAGTGAATATATTGTGCAGCTCTATCATGTTTGTTGAGATACTCTGTAGGCGCAAGAAAACTGCACATGAAGACAACATGATCAATGATCTCATTTTGTTTTTGACATACACGAATAGTTCAGCTCAGTTTAATAGTTTCAGTATTAAGAGTGAAACTATTAAACTGAAAGTATCTCACATTACAATAGAGAGATAATATTGTTTCACTTCTGGCACATAATACTGAAATAGTGTAAGAGATAAGAGATTGCACCGGGCTTGTATTTGGCAATAAGCTGAAAATTGTTTTGGCCCATGACACTGCATGGACCCTAAGTAAGGCATGTATAAAATTCTGAATGAAATCGTTTGGGTAGTTCTCGAGTCTTAGGGATTCACCCAGACACACTCACAGACAGACAGACAAACACGCAGACAGACGCACATTTTCTTTATATGTTAGGATAATAGTTCTTTCTACTGGTTAATATAGAAAGGATTGAGGTAACTCCTCCTGAAGATATAGAGTCAAAATTAAAAGATAGCAAATTTATTTTTTGAACCAGTGGAAGACACGCAAGATGTCGAAGTATTGTTCACAAGATAGCAAATGGCACTCTTCTTTTAATTTTGACTCTATATCTTCAGGAGGAGTAACCTCAATCCTTTTTATATTAATAATAATAATAATAATAATAATGATGATGATGGTTTCAAATTTTGCCACAAGTGCAGCCATTTTTGGTGGGAGGAGATACGTCGATTACATTAACCCCAGTGTTTCACTGATACTTAATTTATCGACCCCGAAAGGATGAAAAGCAAAGTCGACCTCGGCGGAATTTGAACTCAGAGGTCAACTTTGCCTTTCATAATAATAATAATCCTTTCTACTGGAAGCGCAAGGCCTCAAATTTGGGGGAAGGGATTAAGTCGATTACATCGACCTCTGTGCGTAACTGGTACTTTTTTAATCGACCCCGAAAGGATTAATGCCAAAGTCGACCTCGGCAGAATTTGAAATCAGAGGTTGACTCTGCCTTTCATAATAATAATAATAATAATGATGTTTTTTAACTTTGATACAAAGAAATCACAGATATTATGTGAGGTAATAATTAAATCAATGTCAGTATATAATTTATAATTAGTATATATTTTATTGATTCCAGTGGGCAAAAATGTCTACGATATAATACGAGCTCAAACCTGAAGGAATCAAAACTGAAGAATACGAATCGTTTAGCCTGGCGTCTAAGTCTCATGATCATCCTACTATTAATAACATCCTCATTCTTCTCTTTGTTTCTTAATTACATCTCAGTTTAAATGCTTTTAGAATTTATTTATAGCTTGTTTGAAAACTAAAAAGAATTCGTATAAATTCTTTACCTGCCCCATTTCACAACATATTGCATATTTCAACAGAGCTATGGTTTGATGTGGAAAAATCGAATTGTTTGTGTGAAATGGTGAAATGAAAAGATATATTTTCAGAATTCTTTCAACTGGTTTTAAAACAAATTTTAATTCATGCTAGACGTTCTTTAGAAACCTATGAATTTATAATAGATCATTTCATTTATTGTTAGTATCCGATAATAGCATTATTTTCTTACTTATAATATGCAAAAGAAGTCTTTGATAGCAGTATGGTGCCAAAATAAACGAAGAAGGTAGTGAATTTTCAATTCATAATACGTAATTCTGTGCAAGTTATAATTAATTCGTTGAGACTTTGGACAAAATTTTACATAGGAACGGTAGTGTGACTATATTTCTTGCGAAATACATACACGCGATCTACAGTTCATTCTGCTAGTGTTAACTAAATACCCAACCGAGATCAAAAGATATGTGAAAAACTTAACTAAAAAGACAAATTACCACTGCATCTAAGTGGATGTGGAATTGCTGTGAGGTGCAATTTAAGGCCCCCAAAATCCTTGGGGTAAGACCGTACTCAGGAATAATAGCATGAATATATTTCCTGTGAAATACATTCATGCTAACTGCGCTTCATTCGACTTCAGTTAGATAAATACACCATTGAAAACATAAGATTCCTGGGAAACTTTACTAAAATGACAAGTTACCTCAGTAGCTAAGTGGATATAGAATTGCACAGAAGTGCATTTTAAGACCCCAAAACTCTTGAAAGAGGTCACTTATAATACAAAATGGCCTCAGAGTTTGGACAGGACTTTACGCGGGAATGATAGCATGATACCTGCGCTTTATTCTACTTCAGTTAGATAAAAACACCTTTGAAAACATAAGATTCATGAAAACTTTACTAAAAACTAACATACAGCAGTGGTAGCACATTTTGAGGCCTCAGAATCTTTGAATGAGGCCAGTTGTGAGGCAAAACTAATTTTCTGTGTGAGACAGTTCTAAAATGAATAAAAGCAAATCAGTTCATTCACTTTTCCTGTGTCTTTCAGAAAAACAGAAACGTTAAACATGTTTGTCCCTGTCTCTTATGCTGGGTGGATCAAAAGTCAAAACATTTGACTATTTTGTATATGCACCAACACACTTGACTATTTTGTATAAGTTATTATCCTTTTTTTTTTAAGGTGGTGAGCTGGCAGAATCGTTAGCATGCCGGAAAAAACGCTTAGCGGCAATCCGTCTATCTTTATGTTCTGAGTTCAAATTCCACCGAGGCCGACTTTGCTTTTCATCCTTTCGGGGTCGATGAAATAAGTACCAGTGAATCAATGAAGTCGATGTAATGAGCAATGGGGTCGATGTAATCAACTAGTCCCCCTCCTCCCAATTTAGGTGCTGTGCCTATAGTCGAAAGGAAGGTGGTGAGCAGACAACATTGTTAGCGCACCGGATAAAATGCTTAGCGGTATTTCATCCGTCTCCACGTTCTGAGTTCAAATTCCGACGAGGTTGACTTTGCCTATCATCCTTTCGGGGTCGATAAATTAAATACCAGTGAAACACTGACGTCGATGTGATCGACTAGTTCCCTCCCCGTAAATTTCAGTCCTTGTGCCTTTAGTAAGAAGGATCATTATTATTGTTTATGTTGTTCATCAAGTGCAAGTACGTATATATTCATCATTATTTTATTCCTTTTATTCTATTTTTTGTAAAAATTGAAGCGTTCATTTGGCAATTCCGTTGCGCATTGAACTTATACTGTGCATGACTTTTGGCCCACACTATAAATTTCATGTCTTGTACCTCTGTATAGTTCATTAAGGGAATGAGGCTATTGTTGTTAGCCAAACGAAATGCTTTAGTTTTTTGCCTCTACATTTTTAGTTGTTCTTGTTTGGCGCACCAACTCAACAGTGACTGAGCAAACTTACAATCAAAGGTGTTCCAGTCATCATCGTCTCATTTTCTGAGACTGTCAGGATTTTAAGAAACTTTGGCAGCTACTTTTAGCAGGTTGAACGACCACGTAGAAGCTCTTCTTTTGCCTTGCATACATTCAAATTTGAATTAAGAATTTACTTTTGTTTTTATCTGCCTGAATTCGATAACTGAAAGGTCAATAACAAACTAGACCTGTGCATTGATGAACGCTGAAGAGGTCAGGCAGTAGCTGTTGACTTTAAACCAGCGAACAGATTTCAATTCTAGACTGAAACCAGTACACTTCACTCATATCTCTAATATCAAATATATTAACAATATCCCTTTTCACCCTTTTTCTGAATAGTAAAATAAATATCATTATAACGTTGCTGCTAGTGAAATAATAAGTTGCATAGTAGAATACCGGAAAAATTATTGGCATTTTTCTAATATACATTATCGTTAAACTCACGCCTATAGGTGGCTTTACTTTTATCCCTTTCCTCCGATCGATAAAATAAGCATACACGGAGCGTCGATTAAATCAATTGTGCTATTTCACTATATTTATCTCTTTGTGTAAATGCTAGACAGAACTCTTTACTTATTGTCAATATGTGAATGCAACGTTTAGCTTCATCGTTATTTGTCATTTTTTTAGCCTGTCGTTACGGCTTGTTGAGCAGATAGGTCTTTTATCTTTTCTTTTGCCGTTCACTTCTTTCAGTCATTGGGCAAAGGGCATGCTATGGGACACCGCCTCTTCGAGAATTTAGTCGAACAAATTGAGTCCAGTATTTATTCTTTAAACCTGATACTTATCCGATCTGTCTCCTTTGCTTAACCGCTAAGTTACAGGATATAAGAAGACCATTACCGGTCGTCAAGGTAGGAGTCAAACACAACACACACACATACACACACATACGGACACACACACACATACTCACACACAGACACTCTCACACACACATGCACATATATA
>NC_068993.1:19787788-19789380 GCF_001194135.2 Octopus bimaculoides
TATATATATATATATATCGTGGGTAAGGCCAGAACAATGCGGAGTAAATGCAAGGCAAATCACAAGAAAACAAATATATGAATTAATGTAGACTTACCTTGCATGCAATATATCGGAGTTATGACCCCATACTTTGAAAATTAACGAATGTTGCAGACGTACGTGTGTGTGAGTGTGTGTAGAGTATACATGCGCAGAAAGTTGTTGCTGTGACAACAGCCAGCTTCCTGTAACTCTCTTCTGTTGTTGATAGTTGGTTTCCTTTGGTGTATAAAGATGACCTCGGAGATTCTAAGGTTGCTCCTGTTGCGCTGTGTTGACCTGATGGATGTGCACTGTGAATTCCCGGGTCTGGCATTTTCGTAGATGTTTATTTCCTGAAGTGTCTGCCTGCGTGTGTTCTTTTATGCGTATATGTAGTTTTTTTTTTGTTGTGATCCCTATGTAGGATGCGTCACATTTGTCACAGATAATCTCGTATACAACATAGGTCCTCTGGAGTGGTGAAAAGTGTTATTCGTGGACAGATATTTTCTCAGGGCTGGGACGGTGTGCACTATCTGTATGTCGAGTCCTTCCCCGAGTACTGCGTGTTGCATCGCTGCAGTAGTCTTGTCACCAAAATATGGTAGCTTTAGGAAGCCTGTGCCGGAATTGGGAGTATGGGGGTTCTTCCGGAGTTTATTGACCCTGATATTCTTTAGGCGCGGTTGTTTTGCAAAAACTAGTCGGTAATCATTCAGGGCTAGGTCTCTGAGGAACTGCTTTGTGTTGACGGCTTTGCTGGTCACTTCGCTGGTCACTTCGCTGCAATTATTGTTTATACATGCAATCTCGTTTCTCACATATGCGGCTTTACTCACCAGAGCCAAAGCCGCATACGTGAGAAACAAGATTGCAGGGAAGTGACCGACAAAGCCGTCAACACAAAGCAGTTCCTCAGAGACCTAACTCTGAATGGTTACCGACCAAACAACGGCGCCTAAAGAACATCAGTGTTAATAAACCTCGGAAGAACCCTCACACTGCCACTTCCTGCACAGGCTTCCTAAAGCTATTACATTTTGATGACAAAACTACTGCAGTGATACAACACGCCGTTCGCAGGGATAGTGCATACCGACCCATCCCTGAGAAAAGCTCTGTCTACGAATAACACCTTTCACCACTCCGAGGAGTACTCATTATCGAACTACTCCATCAATGCCCCTGAAATGTGCCAGAGGACCTATCTTGTATACGAGATCATCTGTGGTAAATGTGGCGCCAGGGCTACAGTAGAAGATACTTTCCTAAAGTGCCACACAATAGGGCTGAAACCAAGACAGCATCATTGTGAAGCAAGCTTCTTAACCCTACAGCCACGCATGCACCTTAAGAATTTACTGGAGAAAACTTTTCAGTACTAACCGACTCTTTTTTTTAAATATATCTTGAACTGTTGTGTCTAGGGAGAGTCATTTTCTTTTTGTGCCTTATAATTTAACACACTCACCGATAAAATTTCCACTTATTTCTTATTTTTATTTTCGTAAAATTTTCGTTGCGTCTTGCAACCTTTTCAATAGTCTTGAGAGTCAAGACTATTGAAA
>NC_068993.1:19789664-19792494 GCF_001194135.2 Octopus bimaculoides
TGTGTGTGTGTGTGTGTGTGTGTGTGTGTGTGTGTGTGTGTGTGTGTGTGTGTGTGTGTGTGTGTGTGTACATATCTACTTCTGAAACTACCAATTACAATTTACGAATACTTTCTACTCGCAAGATATTATACTGTAACTCTGAACAAGTCACTTAGTTCTACTCTCCTTACTAAATAAGACATTTATCACGAATTAGAAACTTATATGTATAAGCAGTTTAATATAAACTGCTTATACATATAAATCAGACAAGGGACGCTGAACTGAATTTCAAATATAAAAAGAAAAATCCTAATTAATTGAATTTCCCTTCTTGAAGGAAGAAAACTAATATCTAGTAGTAATTCTTGGCGACTCTCAAGGAAAAATAGTATAAAATTTCAAGAAATTTAGAATAAATCGATATACTAATTTGCCAGCTCAGAAGAAAGTCTGATCTTTGCTTACACGCGAAGACATCTACGAACATGTTTCAGTCTAACATCTTTATCAGAGCATAGTTAACTGATATATTCGCACACACACATAAGTATGAGCGCGCGTGCACGTGTGTGTAAAGAGTAACAAATAAATTTAGGCCGGTATGATATGCTGCATTAAACCATAAAGAGAGCTAAGGGAAATAATTGAAAAGAAACAACGACTTGAATTGAGATAAAGGCATCATAAAGATTAAATGAGTTTATAAGTAATCTAACTAATGGTATTTAATGATGAAGACGATTACATTCTCTAAATAAGAAGTCACCGATACTATCGTTGTTGTTTAACTCAATACGAAACCTTAACGAGTACATCCCATAAATGAGCACGTCGTATTGTTCGGAGTGTGTCTACGACTACATTATCTAATATGTCCTTTCAGACGTTAGAACTTGATTTAAGGGAGATTCGGCTAATATCTCTATGAGGTTGCGGGATGTCGTGTGAAAGGGAGAAAACTCTGCTTGTCTTTCTTCTTACATTGGTTCAATGATACAAAATTATAATGAAAGGCTCTCATCACTTGACTCGATTACATTTTGTACCTACATTCTATTTTTATCGACTGCAAGGTTTACAAAAGCAAAACCAATCCGCATACCATTTAAACAGTGAACAAAAAGGAATAAACTATGTACAGCAAGGCAAATACATGGTATCTCCTAGTGGACAGCTAATAGAAGGGAGGTAATCATTTGTTCGCAATATTTGGCGGGATTAGAAGTTTGAACTTTAAATTAAGGAATTAAGGAAAAGATGCTTTAAAAAAATGCATATTTTAAAGATATTTTGTCTTGCTTAATTATTATAAATTTATCAAACTTTTCTAGCCAGTGGAAATGTGATATAACCCTATTTTATTCTTTTTAACCTGAGGTATATCAATTAAACATTTTATGAAGCGAGACATTTCTCACAGAACATAATTACAGTCTCATGTTAATTAGTGCAAGCCCTCAACTAAGGTCTGGCATTCCACCAGCTTAAAACCCGATTTAATTGACCGATGTTTCATAAGCCTGCTAAAATCTAGTGATGGATGGGTTAGAGCAATGTAACTTTACTACCTCACACTTCATGCAAATGTCATTTGTCATGCCTTGAAGACGCCATATGTAATAGCAGTCACTATTTGCATATATTTAGAATAAGCATATTTGCTAACCAAATCTGTGATTCTGACGCGTGTACGTAAAGTAACATGTAATATATGGTTAATATCTTAACCCTAGTAGGTTGGTAATAATATTCGACGGGGATAATCTTTACTGACATGTATACAGACAATTTTCTACCGATTATTGCCTGCAAAATGAAAAAAGAAACACAACTAGAAGCTGTCAGGGGCAGATTCTCCAAATTGTGTGTGTGTGTGTATGTGCGTGCGTGTGTGTGTCTGCGTGTGATAGCACTCAATCAATGTGACTATGTAAGCCGTAAATCAACGGATTAAAGACTTACTGTATTTAATTACATTCTTCATTATGGTGATTCAAATTCTGCCATTGTTAACTCTTCAACTCTCTAGAGTTGATACAATCAGTACTGCTAGTGACAAGTTGACATAGATGGAATATAGCTCTTCTCCTAAAGAGCTAGACTTGTAAGTTAGAGATAAATTTATCTCATCGTTTTGAAATACATTTACACCATTAATCCCCAAAAGTAAATAAAATAACAGTATTATACTCGAATTAATTAACTCGCTTATATTTGTACTGTCTGTCACTCTCTGCCTCTCTCTCCTGTTGTACTCTTTTATTCCTTTACTTGTTTCAGTCGTTTGAATGCTGTCATGCTGGAGCACCGCCTTGAAGGGATTTTAGTCGAACAAATCGACCCCAGGACTTTTTTAAAGCCTGGTACTTATTCTATCGGTCTTTTTTGCCGAAATGCGAAGTTACGAGGGCATAAACACACCAACACCGGTTTCAAGTGGTGATGGTTGACAAATAGACACAAAGACACACACACACACACACACACAAGATATGCTACATTCAGTTTATGTCTACCAAATCCACTCACAAGATTTTGGTCGGGCCAATGCTATATAAAAAGACACTTGCCTAACGTGCCACGCAGTGGGACTGAACCCAGAACCACGTGGTTGGGAAGCAAACTTCTTAGCACAGTCACTAATTAACATGAGACAGTAATTATGTTCTATGAGAAATGTCTCACTTCATAAAATATTTAATTGATATACCTCAGATTAAGAAGAATAAAATAGGGTTATATCTCATTTCTAGTGACTAGAAAATTTTGCTAATTTTATTATACACACACACACACACACACACACACACACACACACACACACACACACACACACACACACACA
>NC_068993.1:19792523-19797117 GCF_001194135.2 Octopus bimaculoides
TATATATATATATATATATATATATGTATGTATGTATGTATATATATGCATGTATGTATTTAAGTATGTATGCATGTATGTATATAGCATTTTGTGTGAAATTTCTATTAATTGCTAATATTATTAATGTGCAAGAGTTACGGGACAAACCTTAAGTACGTTATAGTATTTTGTTTCCCTTTATTTTCTGCGTTCGAATTCCCTCTGGCCTTAATTCATCTATAATTGATAAAATAAGACCTGTCTTATAGGCACAGGTGAGACGAAGAAGCTCGCTTTGTAACCTTGTGATTTCACTTGCAAAGCGCTTGAAGAAGTCTTTTCTTCTATAGCACGAGTCGATCAATGCCTTTTGAGCGAATTTGGTAGACGTAAGGCAGCTCGTCGTAAATATATATATATATATATATATATATAGGGGGGGGGTGTATGTGTGTGTGTATATATATATATATATATATATATATATGTATGTAATGGAGAAATTATACAAAATGTATAAATAGATGATGAGTAAAGCACCGGCATAGGTTCGATTACCTGTTATCCGTAGATTTATTGCAGGAACTTCGTAATGGCGGTTGGGGCAACAGTATTAATAAAATAGATGGAAAGAGGAAATGTTTTATTGGGTACGACACATGTTTCGACCCATTCTGGGTCTCTTCGAGTACATCAATAAAAAGTTTTACGAGAGATCCTCTGATTCGGTTTTACGTACTGCTATACGTCCATCAACTTCGAGAATATACATATACTCTTTTACTCGTTTCAGCCATGCGGTTGCGTTCATGCTGCAGCACCACCTACAAATAGAGAGAGGTGTATATGTATATTGTTTATCTCCTTTCACCATTTTACAACTGGTGTTGGTTTGTTTGCGTCCCGGTACCTTTGCGGCTCAGCAAAAACCGATAGAATTTGTACCTACACTGACTTAAAGAAAATAAGAAGTAGTGAAGTGGATTTGTTCGGCTAAACCCTTCAAGGCCGTGCTCCAGTTTGTTCGCAGTCCTTTGAATGAAACAAGTAAAAGAATATAAAGACGATACACTGGAAACTTCTGAAACAAAATCAACCGTTACACTATGAGAAATCAGTATTTATACATATCGTATAATAAGTAAGTAATATCATAGGAAATAATTCTTGTCAATATTTAAGAGTAGATTGTTATTTAAAAGAAGTATTTATTTAAGGAATATTGTAGAATAAGAGGCAAGTGTTTGTGTCTACAGTAACGTTTCCATTCCAATCTGAAGATATTTCCTTTCATATATATGCTGTTGTTATTTGCCTTTGAGAAAGACATGGACGACACATATTGGTTTTCTTATAAATCTCAGATATTGTGTCTAGTCAAAAAAGAAAAATCAATAGATGTATTTATTGGCAAGATTCCATGACAGTTTTACCAATAGTCTGCGATACCAGTATTTATCAGAGGAATTTATCAGCATTATTTTGTAGTAATTATATGTCTCTTAATGGTGGTGGTATTTATAAATAGAGATATTGTGATTACAGTAGTTTTTCTAGTGTGTTTTTACCATTGATTCCTCTTGATTAAGCATAGGGATATATTTTCAGGTGACTGCGTCGTCGTCAACATAAACAGTTCTATTATATGACTGGTGTTTACTTTATCGACTCCAGTGTGAAGGTATGGGTGTACGGTTTAAGAAGTTCACTTTGCAACTGTGCATCACATAGACAACTCTCTTTCGACACAGCCTCAAATCTCAAAAATCCTTTTGAATGATATTTAATAGACGTGCACTGCGTTTAAGCCTGTCGAAGGAGCCGTTCCTCTTCGCGGGCTACAAATCCATCACCTGGTTTTAAACTATTACTTTAGTAAGTTAAACTATTACTTTACTAAGTTCATTATTTTACAACCACTCAAGCCAGGATTCCCGTCTATATATAGCTTCTTCCCATCAGCATTGAAGGCTTTGAAAAGAGTCAGGAATAGAACATCTGAATAATTATGGACGGTGTGTAGAAGTCAGTGTCCTATTGTTTCCAAGAGCTCTCCCCATTTTAATAACAACGATTCTCAACTTTAGCTCTATCACATTCACTTCCTCGGTATTCCTTGTTAGTTGCATCTACCTACTAGGAGTTATTCAAGATTATCATATCTGACTGCTCGTCATACACTCTTCGAAACACTGGTTATTTAAAAGAATTCAGGCAAGCCATACGTGGCGTAACGCTTGATGCCATTCAGACTACAGCTGCTACAAGATAAACAAATGATGTTAGCTCATTCAGCAGCTAGCATATATTTTTCATCTATTCCGAAACGTATAAAACCCAATCAGAAAAGTTTCCAAAATCCATGTTTCACTTCTTTTATTACTAAACAAAAATCGAAACACTCAAAAGCAGTAGCTACACATTAAACAACATAATATCTTGGGCCATCGTGAGACAGGGTATAACACATCGATATTCTCAACAGGAGAATAGCGACAGGACATCGATTATTTCACCTAGTTTTTCTGTCGTTTTAAAAAGCAAGCTAAAAAAAAAATAAAGAGTAAAAACTTTTTATCTGGATAGCATGGTGGAGGCTGAGGGTTGGTTGGTCGGTCGGTTGGTCGGTCGGTTGGTTGGTTGGTTGGTTGGTCGGTGGATTGGTTGGTAATGGACGCTGACAGCAGATTTGGAACATTCCCAGAGAAGTGAACAAGGAAGTGGTTACGTTAGTGAGTAAAAACCTGAACAAAGGGAACATAACAGACAGCTCCAGACCCTTAACAGTGTTAAATACAGTTACGGGTCTGAAGTTATCTGTTACCTTCTCCTGAAGACTTTTCTAGTTACCTTTGAATTGTTGTCTATTATTTATAGTTTTAGCTGATTCGCGTTTCATCTTTTCAAGTAGAGGGAAAATGTTGACATTTTTAAAATACTCGTTTATTTTGAAATCAAACTATTTATTATATTAGGACTTTTGCTGAAAAAAAAATTATACATAACGAAAGTTCAGTAATTTATGTTTGTGGCAAAATTACCTTCAAGCATTTCCATCCCTTCTGTTATACAGTCAGGATATAATTCTAATGGGAGAGCTCTAGTTTGCACCATTCTTTCTTTCCCTAATAGAAATTGTTTCGTTTTAAAAGTTTAGTTATTTTATTCAAGTAGACTTAATAATCTTCAAAAAATGTTCATTAGATTTTCATGTCTGTTCAAGTAAAAACAAAACCAAAATACCGTGATCTCGAAGAAATTGCTTGACTAATTTGACAGAATGAATAGTAGCAATTATATTTGCAAAACAGAAGATTTTCACGACTATGATCTTGTGAAAAAAAAAGGTCATTTGTGAATTTTCTTCTCATTTATATTGTGCAATGACGCTTTTATTGAAGACTAGCACTTACTATAAAATATAGTACAAGTATGGTTCTGTAGTTAAGAAGTTCACATCGTAACCACATGATTCTGCTTTCGCTCACGCTACATGGTAAATTAAACAAGAGCTTTGTGTCATAGCTTCCAGCTGACTAATGCCGTGCAAGTTAAATTTGGTAGATAGAAACTGTGTGAATACTCATCATATGTGTGTTGATGTGTGTGTGTGGGGGGGGGGGAGACTTGTGTGGGTATAAGTGTGTGTATGTGCGTGCGTGTGTGTATATGCTTCTCCCATAAACATCAACAAAGGATATTAGCCTTAGTGTGAAATAACGAAAATGTTCATAATCACTCTTCACTTTTACTGTCAGTTGAGTGAAATAATGACTGATGCGACGCTATTGTCCACGATTTGTGGTTTAAAAAATTTAAATTTAAAAAGGCGGCGCCAAGCAGCTGTACTCTATTTTTCTCGAATTTTCCGTCTGTTCTAAGATAGGCACCTGGAATATTTGAAAATTTCGATGCATTCGAGAAGTTAACATTTTGGAAATTAACTCCAAACGTTTCTGTGTACTTTTAAAGAAATTATTCTCCATCAACATTGCTTTTTCTGCGGTAATTATTTTTTCGAAAATTTAGTGATTATATACATCCTGGTGCGTCTGTATATACTTCTTCTACTACTTGTAGTGAAATCCTTTGATAAGGAAACAATATTCTCCAGTGTTTTGAAGAGGAGCGTTTTTTCATGTCGGACCCATTTTCTGTGGCTTGTCATATTGTTTTGATGGACAAATTCTATCTATTGTAGTTAATGGAATATCTAATTTCCATTTTTTTGTTTTTGGTTTATTATTTTGTAGTTTTGAAGCTATGAGTCTAAACATGAAATATAAAATTACTTCCTCTCTTCGAAGATGATAAATTGCTACTTTAGCGGGGGGGAACGTCAATCCCAAAATAAAGTTCTATGCACTATCTAATTACATGAAACGATGAAAGAAATAAAAGAAAAAAACCTTAATTTTAAAAAAGCAAAAACGCAGTAAGAATGAAGTTTCCTCTTAGCTTTCGCAAAATTCGGAATGAAGAAACGAAAGTGAAGTGAAGAAATAAAAACTCAATTGAAAATAAAGAATAGAAATAGACAGAAGATACTTTTCTTTCCAATTCCAATAGAAAATTACATATTAATAGTAATGAAATTAGAATCACAAACCCA
>NC_068993.1:19797575-19798356 GCF_001194135.2 Octopus bimaculoides
ATATATATATATATATATATATATACACACACATACATACTTATATATATACGCATTTAAAAATATATATATTATATATAAACAATAAATTAAATACAAAAATACAATTGACAATCTGACAATTTATTTACATTATAATATATAACATACTATAAATATAATATAAGATAAGATAAAATAACATTAAAAACTATTAAAAAACGCCAACAATGTTTTTCGACTTATATACATTATTTGATTTATAAACAATTCATATCCAAGTATAAAAGTCTCTTCAGGGTCTTTTGTTCAAAAAGACCGACGAAATTATACGATCTGTTTCTATATTAATGAGTTCATACCAGCGTACATATACGTGGACATTCTCTGCACAAATTGCATAATGCATAAACATACATGTGTATACTAATACTCGTGTGAATAATGATATATAGTTTATTTATATATGATAATATATTATAATATATAATATATAGTTTATTTATATATGATAATATATTATAATATATGATATATAGTTTATTTATATTGATGAAATTTCCTAAATATTTATACAAACGTGACCATATATTTCACAAATTCCAATCCAAAATGGCGGTGAATTGCTATTATTTTTAAGCAGAACACGAGAAAGTTTCTAATGATATTGCATGAAACCTAAGGTTCCTAAGGTAGTTTTGAAAATTCACAAACAAACAAAGCATTTATCCCCGAATGCGGTGTTGAGTACTCATTCTCAATGTTCAAGACTAACGTGAATATATATATATATATATATATA
>NC_068993.1:19798474-19803938 GCF_001194135.2 Octopus bimaculoides
ATATATATTTATATTTATACACTTAATAATTAATTAGTAATATATACGTGTGTATGTATGTATGTATGTATGCATGTATGCATGTATGTTTGTATGTATATACGTATTTAATATGCATGTATGTATGGGGTTTTCTGCGATCTTTCAGGCGATAATGTAAAATTATGAAACAAGGCAGATTATGGTAGGATGCATAATGTCCTATCAGGTGACTAGATTTAACCAATGAGATTCTACTTTATTAGTACCCATGAACTTCACATTTTCTGCCTTCGTTTTCATGTCTTCTGAAGGGTGATATAAACCCGACAGTATCTAAATTTAGTATATATCTGGAACTTCTGTGAAAGACTTGGTACCATCCTTACCAAAAAAATGTAGAAATATGCTGCAAGGAATTAGAGAAATTGAATAAGCCATTTATGCCTACTTCTGTTCGTATATTGCAGTTTTTTCATTCCTTCCCTTTACTAAACGTTGTTGATTTTTTTTTTAAAGTTCTATTAATATTCTTGTTTCCATAGTCTCCGTGCGAGGCGGCAATGACTTTGCTGGTGAGTAATTTCTTTATAGAAGCTATTTATTATTTTTCTCAGTTCTCGAAGTTAATGGGATCTAAATCCAGGCAATTATGTTATAAAATTACCTTTTTGCTTTCCTTTTTTTGTTTTAATTTTTTGTTGATTAATTATTATTTGCTTTCAGTTTTCGATATCTTCTTTGAAAAATCAATATTTATATAATTCTTTCAACGGTGGATAGCATCACCAGTGGAACACTAGACAAAATGGTTTGTGATATTTATCACAGTCACTTACAAGTTCACACCATGCCGGGGTCAATGTTTCAATTCACCTCTTTTGTTGTTGATAAAATAAAAATCAGTGAAGCACTATGATCGATCAAATCAGCACACCCTTTCGTTAAAATTAAGTATGTTGTGGATGAGTTAAAAATCAATATTCAAATAATTAACAGTCAAACAAATGTATTTTTATTGTTTCTGTATTCTTGATTTCTACCTAGATAACTACAGATAATTGCAAAGCCTTTTTATTTTATCTGTAAAGACGAAATAGTGCCTGTGGTGATATTGTTTTCATGGATGTGCGTATACTATTCTGGGTTTTATGTCTACTATTATATATTTGATTGAAACCACATAATGTTACTGCGTTCGATATCTATAGTGAAGAGGAAGGTTAAACACTTAAAGTACTAAGCAAAAAGATTTTAATTAAAAATACGTTTGTGTGAAGAGAAATAAAGGATTAAATTTAATGATAACTCTTACCATGAAATGCAAGGGATACAACTCTGAAATCCAAATTATTTAAGCATCAAATGGTGAAATCAACAGGGTAGAAGTTTGGTCTTTTGGTAAATGCATTAACAGCACGTGATATGTTCCATTATTATCAGGCTTCCTCGGCGAAGCTGACTCTTACCCTATTTACTCTCAGCTCATTTCAATGACCCGAGAGAGTGAAAGAATTTTGATGACAGTCATTCATTTGGTGACTTACTATGATGATTGGGGAAGATTTCTTTAAGATGCTTTCTGCATATAAAAAATCATAGTACAAGGTAGCCTACAATGAGTAGCGCTCGTTGTTTGGCATAAGGAGTAGGTTTCGATTCCATAATTCGTAAAATAGCCTGACACAGGTCATTAAGTGGGGTTACAATCGAAATTAAGTGGACAAAAATCATGCTAATTATGGCTTAATCAGAGAATGGACGAAAGAATCCGTGGTACTTTTTGTAGGATCTTCAAAGTTGATGGAATAAATGAAGAAAGACTTCGTGGATTACTGTTTAAATGTTTGCAACAGAGTAGACTTCGCTCATAACACACAAGAGCCTAGAAGTGGTATCAAACTAGAAACGGTTTGGAAGTGGTGTTAAGCTAGAAAGTTTGTCACACAAAAGAAATATATGAGTAAAATATCCTTTCTTTGAAATTTCTGTAACGTATTTCGAGATGTAGAATTGAAAAAAAAACAAAAACATATTAGTTTTCACATTTAAAGGATTTTTAAAAATCACTATATTTGGGTGTAAGTTTATTGCAAATGAAAGAAATTTCGAGTAACAAACATTTTTAGTTACTAAACTAAAACCAGCGAATGATACCTATTATTAATTTCTTTCATACTCTCATTCACTCATAATATTCTGCTTAAGTCTATTCCATAACAGAATCAATATTATCCTCTTACAATAGTTGTAAACACTGTAGAATATTAAAAATATCACAGCGAATGTTTGCTATTGGTCTCGCTTTGTGACCATTTTATTTTACTTACATCGCTTATGAAATTATCAATGTGTAGAAAACAGAAAACAAAAAATGAGCAATCGTAATAGCCATGTCTTTCTTCAACAGTATTAGTCAAGTAAAAAAAATTGCTCTAGCAATGAATTGAAACCCGTTATACATTCAAATCATTGTAATCTTTGGTAGATTGCACTAAGACGTAAAGTTTACAGAAAAACGAAATGCGAATGAAAGTCAAAGCTATAATTATGTTCATGTTGCTGAATCTGAGAAAATTCCATTCACTACCTAAACTCATAAAACTGCTTTTATTTTCGGTTATAACATATTAAGCCTACGCATTGGTGACACGGGTTAAATAGGATTAGTTATTCCTTCTGCAAACGACCTCGAGGTTATTTTTAAACCTGAACAACGCAGCTAACATGGAGTTAAAAGATGCCATTTGCTTCAAGATAATACTTCTCTTAGACGTTTCAGTGCCAGAACTAACAAACTATATTGAAACAATTTCTTTTATGTTTAGTAAACTAATTAAACTTTGGAAAATGTATTACAGATTCTTATCAGAAAGGCTCCAAGCACAAACAGACAGACAGATAGATAGATAGATAGATAGATAGATAGATAGATAGATAGATAGATAGATAGATAGATAGATAGATAGATAGATAAGTTTCTTTATTAGCCACACCATATAGGGCCGAACACGGAGGGAACAAAATACAATGTAGAGCTTTTCTTTTCGAAACTAGAAAAAAGGAAAAAAAAAAATTCCGATCAAAAGGGATTGTGGGAAAAAAAACGATCAAAAGGGAATTTTTAAAAGTGTAAAAAGCAAGATTAGGTTTATCCGTGGAAAGAAAAGCCTACGGAAAAGACCACGTTAACCCCAAGCAGGGAGAGAATAAACACATGAGAGCAAAGTGCTCTCTCTTTCTCTCTCTTTTCGATTTGCAAGCTCATGCTCAAAGTAGTTTCGTCACTCACACGCACCAATTTTGCTACATTCACCCACCTTTCATTGAAACTTTCACGAGACAAAACTTGCCTCTCTATTCTCACCTTCCTTTTCAAGTGGTACTTAAAAAAGTTGACGAGCGATTGGCCAGAGAGGTAAGTTTTTGTCTCTAAACCTTTCGCTCGAGTCCACCACACACATTCTTTCACCGTCGCCACCAGTACGATGAAGACTGCCTTGCCTTCCCAGTTAAGGGAAGGTGGTGGAGCAATTTTCACGATAGACTCGGCCGACAGTCGGATTCGTCCCACACGTGACTGCTGCCGTTCGGCATAAGCCCACGGTTCCGAAATGGTTGGACACTGCATGAGTGCGTGCAGAACGGTTTCGTCGCTCTGACCGCATCTCGGGCAAGTCAGTCCAGTGTGTCTCGAACCGTACCTATAGAGCTTATCCCGAACAGGTAATGCTTCTCGATAGCACTGCCAGGCCAGGGATCTTTGGTGATTGACAATAGGTCCCGGCTCGAAAGTTGTCCTGAACAGGCTGGTCAGATGTTCCTCGTCGACGCTCAGATTCTGCCCAAGAACGTCGTCGCACCTCCCCTCCACTAGTCCTCTATATAATGCCTTTGTGTAATTGAAATCGCACATGTTTGGTCCCAGACGGTAGAGTTGTTTGAGAGCAAGGCGGCACTCACGGTGCCATTCGCCTAGCCTCGGTCTCTGTTCGATCCACGACTGCAGTTCGGCCAAAGAGACGAGCTGCAGGAAAGCGCGCCGCACAAACGGCGATCACACCTGTTAACCGTTGTTTATGAAGCGCCGGAGATGTCGCAGTCTCAGCACATGTCTGCACATCATCAACCACGGCATGCCTACCCATCCATTTAGCATGTGTTGACAGAAAATGGATCGCCTAACCATACGAACGCTTCCCTTCCGCAAAAAGCTGAAGAGTATGCGTTCCAGTTTGGTGATGGTAAAGTCGGAACAAGGCACGACAGTCAGACGGTAATCGATGACGGACACGATGTACGTGTTTGCCACCTCCGCCCGACCTTTTAGGGATAGCTTCCTCTCGGCCCGTTGTTGGGTGAGAGTGGCTACCCTAGTCGTGATCTCGCCCCAGTTGTTCTCCTTTTGGAAGTCCAGATAGGCAGGCAGTAAGATAGATAGATAGATAGATAGATAGATAGATAGATAGATCATAATCGCAATGAAGAAGTAGAATAAAGATAAGCTAAAGTATACGTCTTTGATATTCAGCAGAGTGATCATTACTTTCAACGCAAATGCATTTGAACTGCACGATGCGACCTGCAAAGTGGAGACCATCATACCGTGTCGAATTGCTTATAAAATAATGTCTTAACCCTTTTACTGCCGAAAGCCTATATATATCCACTCAAAATTTCATTACTTTATCTGATACTTTTCGTTAAGGAATGTTATATATTTAAAACTATTTTCTGTTGTGGTATGTCAAGTTTATTGAGACTACGTGACTTGCAGAAAATACCAGCTCTACTTTTTGGTTGATATTTAATATCATTACCGAAATAACTGTGAAATTTAATTTCGCAGTCAAAGAATTAAGCACAAAGTTGGTTCAATTCTAAGAAAACCGGAGATATGGCTTTGAACACAGTGTTCAAAAATGTGCGAAAATTAATAATATGATTGGTAAAATTGTCGAAGGATAACCATGAAAGCTAAAAGCAATTTTCAGTAATATTTTAAGCAAAGTTTAAATAAATACAAACATTCAAATACCTGTATTTTTTATGCTCTATCACAAGTGTGAATTTGCAATATTGATATCACAGAATCAACTTCCAGGAACAAAAGACAAAGAATCTTATGATCAAATATGTGTGTAGGTGTAAAGTGATTTCAACCGAATTTGAGTGAAAAGTAGGTAGAATGGTTATAATTACCATCTGCTTCTGGCGAGGAATGTTAGTATTTTTTTGTATGCTGATGATAATATTAGAAAATTTTTTTTTTCTACATATGTAGATATACACACACACATACATAAGAAATGAGAAAATGAGAAATACACGCGTGTATATATATATATATATATATATATATATATATATATATAGTTATTAATATTTCTAAGTCTCTCTAAAGGAGACTACGGCAGCGGTACTGGAAATTAATAGTTATCGCCAAGCCAACATGGCAGTCCCAAAATTAGGACGAAAGCTGCCG
>NC_068993.1:19804139-19810909 GCF_001194135.2 Octopus bimaculoides
ATATATATATATATATATATATATATATATATATATATAGATAGATACATACATACATACATACATACATACATACATGCATACACACACACATATACACACACACACACGTTCTGATGTTTATGACATGAGTGTATACATACATACATACATACATACATGTCTATGTATGAAGGCGCGTAGCTTAGTGGTTAGGGTATTCAGGTCGCGAGTTCAATTCCCCAGTGACGCGTTGTGTCCTTGAGCAAGATATTTTATTTCAAGTTCCTCCAGTCCACTCAGCTGGCAAAAATGAGTAGCACCTATATTTAAAAGGGCCAGCCTTGTCGCACTCTGTGTCACACTGAATCTCCCTGAGAACGACGTTAAAGGTACATGTTTGTGGAGTGTTCAGCCACTTGCACGTTAATCTTACGAGCAGGCTGTTCCGTTGTTCGGATCAACTGGAACCCTCATCGATGGAGTGCCGTTTTATACACTCACACACATATATATGTGTATACACACACACACACACACATACACACACACACACACACACACACACACATATATATATATGCGTGCATTTCTCATTTTCTCTTACATAATTCACAGAACAGCAGAACTCTATCGCATTTAAAACCTAAAACTATGTATTAGATAGAGGATGGAAGGGAGGATTAAATTTAATTTTAGTTGATTTAACTTAGTTCTTATATTATCAGAGGGCACGCAGTTGATATTTACTCTTAGAAAACGTCTGACCGCACCAGTAACTCCATCACTGGACATTTAAGTGAAAAAATCTATTCATTTAAAGCAAATCTTTGATCTAATAAATCCTCGACCGAACGACCAAATGGAATTATATTCTTTAGAAACAACACCGAAGCGTTAATTTATCGATTTTACTTGTACACTAAACTAAAATAACAATTTTTGAAGTAAAATTATTTATGTAGTTTAACTACTTTGAGTTGTTTACTCGCTTGTTTCAAATAAATATTAGATTACACTTTTTCTTGATCATTTTCAGAAACCAATACTTGACTCTGTTGATTGTCATGGACTATTTTCAGCTTGATTATAATTTTAAAATTCGATATTTCCTTCAAAACATGAGATTCACCAATGTGCATTATATTTTCTCGATATACGCACTGCAGTGTGAAAGTTTTTATGATCGTCTCACGTTACGGCAATAAAATTAGAACGGTGAATTGATACCTGTAACGAGTTTAGAGACTAATCTAGGCTGTTATTATTTTACAAAGCAAATAATGTACAGGGAGATATGAATAATGCATCTTCACACATCATTTTCGGATCCAAGATTAAACATTTTCAATTATAACAATGTTAACTTTAAGTAAGTAATAATCTTACATTGCCATTATTCTTATATTTATAACTTAATGTATATGCCTGATATTAGTGTTTTCCATCTTAGAACAGAACACTTTTACTTACCAATTAGTCAAATATATTTCACTGTAGTTTTTATAAACTTAAAACAACTGAATAAGAGTCCTTCGAGTAAATAGAGGATTCTAGAGGGAAGCAACTACTTAAGGAAGGACTGAGCAAAGTATATGATGCACAGAGAGATACATTAAGGATGATAAGATACGAAATGACATGTGATTGGGAGGCTCCGTCAGCTAGTGTTGTTATGCAACTTGCTATTTCAGAGAACCGTTGGAGAAGCGACATATGAAACATTGGAGGAATAGTGCTGACTTCCAAGTATACGTCAATTCGTATCTTTTCATCCTTAATGTATCTCACTCTCTGTATTAAATGCTTTGCTCAGTCACTCCTTATTTGTAAATTAACTTTAATCGGTAGGTGATGTTATACTTCTTTTTCTTTTCTTTGCAGAACAGTAATACTATCCCTGATATGTGAGCAATACTAACGACAACGTAGTGTCTGTTTCGACTTTATACCTTGGGATAGAACCCTTCAGGATGCTTTTCTAACGTGTAAATTTTCTATAAAACATAATCAGAGATTATGAGATGGTGTATTTGTAGTACTTTAAATGTACATTGTTTTAGCGCATGACTCAGCACTACGGGAGTGTTTGACTAATATGTGTATCGGTTGTAAATTTGCGATTTTGAGAGAGATTAGATGATTATATTCCGATTACCGGATATTTTTTATATTTATCTCTGGACAGTCGGTTTGTATCTGGCTGAGCGTTTCTAGGTTGCATAATCTACAAAAGAATTTGTGATTCTAAAAGAGACTGTAGCCATGTTCTAATTGCAGGATTTGATTTTTCTTTTCTTGATTTTTTTGCTCTTAGAATCGGTGTGCGCCTGACAGTGGGTGTCTAGATTGCACGAAGAGTGGTACTATTTCATTTTGCTTCAGCAATGGTCTGTTCTATTCTAAATTATTGAACTTTATATCAATATTGGCCGAACCATTCAATGCGCACGTTTATCCTTATCTCATCATCTTTACTATGATATAGGAATGTTTGCATTAGAGAGCTTTATGGAATATGTCAAAAACAGTTGTGTTAGAGTACAATGAAATGAAGCTGCTTGACAAACAAAACATGAGCAGCAATCTGAAGATGCCAGTTATCTTTCGTTGTCAAAAGTATGCATCGCAAAAGAGGACATTTCTGGTAGATTTAGTTCAAGAACTGCATTGATTATTCCTAAGATTGAGAAAACTGAAGGTTATAAAGGACATGGTTGTTTATGAATGTGTCTAGCCTCTCTTTCTCTTTGAAATGTCGGAAGTAAATATATCGCGGATTGGTAAGGTATCACAGGATGCACATCTTGAGACTAGAGAATAACATCAATGGTTTCCAGAGATTGATTTTTGTACAGAAATATAGAAGAGTTTTGGAAAAAAAAAGGAAGCTGGTTTTGGACTACATCGCTTGAAGTGAATGGAAATGATAAATAATACCACTAGAACCGGTTTTGTTATTTGAATTAAATAGAGAAATCATCGTAATTTAATCATTTTAGATCAGACTCGATCGAGAAGGCCTAACATATACACCTTTTAGACCTTCTGACTTTTATTTTTTTAAGAAACAGTGTATCTAGGATCACATTAACTAATATAATATATTGCAGTCGCTAGTTTATGATTTGACTGAGATGTAGCTGCTGTTTCTAGCGATGAGATCGTTAGCGTGAAGGAAAAGATGTTTGGGAGCGCTTCCTTGTATGGTTGTGAGCGTTGTGTATGCGCGTGCGAGTGTGTACGTGCATGTGTGCATGTGTGTGCGTGTGTGTGTGTGAGTGTGTGTGTGTGTGTGTGTGTGTGTGTGTGTGTGTGTGTGTGTGTGTGTGTGTGTGTGTGTGCGCGCACTAGAGTGGGAAAATAGTTGCTTTATATGTAGAAGATGTATAAATTATTCAGTATATCAATACCTACTTGATATATGTATAAAAGTGCTGCTTACGACTACGTCTTTGTTCAAGAGAGCAATGTGGATGTTTTCTTCAAACTTAGGAGATATTCTTATGGCAACTGATTAGAAGGCTCCACTGAAGTTTGGGTGACGAAATAGCTTACAGCTTGAGAAATACACAAAGGCATCATGTAGTGTACTGATGATTGTCTTGAAGACGTTGCTGTAGATACTGGATTCCTTCAGATGACGTATCTGCAATGTTATTCGCCTGTATAGATGAGACACAGCTGCGAGAGAAGCACTTAGGACATACGTGAGGATTTTATAGCTTTGAGGCTGCACGTGCTTTTGATATTATTCCCATAATCCAGACTTGTAGAAGAAATCTGAAATTTGGATTTTAAACACAAACAACTTTTCTCGATTACGTAGCATTATATTCATTGTCTTAAATTACCACAAAAATATCTATAGAAACAAATTTACATTTTTATGTCTCACTCTAATGTTTATAATTATATTTTGCAATAAATGTTGTTACAAATTTTAGTGTATTTCATAAAACATTTTCTGTAAAGAAGTTTTATTAGATTACACTTAATTCGATGCGGTCTTCGAATATAAAAGATTCTGCGCTTATATCTAAGGGAATCGGGAGTTGTAAGGTTTAGTTAGGCGACAGATGTGGAGAATTTTACATTAAAAAAGGGCATTAATCAAACGCTTAACTATTTTGATGTGTTGAAGTGGAAGCACATTTATTATTATATGTAATCAAGTTTGCGAGCAGGCGAAATCGTTAGAACGTTAGACAAAATGTTTTGCGGCATTTCATCTGTCTTTACGTTCTGACTTTAAACACTGCCGAGGTCGACTTCGCGTTTCTTCCTTTCGAAAAGTGGAGCACTGGGGTCATTGTAATCGTCTAATCCTCTCCTCCCAAATTTCATGCCTTGTGCTTATCGTAGAAAAGATTATCAAGTGCAATCACTCTAAAACTCTACTCGAATAATTTACATGATTTTTAAAAAAATATCATATGAATCGAGTTCATTGAGACTTTGTTCACAGGGCTACGTTGATTCGACAGAGGTCACGTGTTTTAATCTAAAAAGCCACGTTTGAATTTTCTGGGTTTCGAGGTGAGAATAAAATCAGTAGTTTTCTAAAAGTCGGTGTATTGGTCAGGTATACAACTATAGACGAACAACTTCTGCAGACTGTTCGGAATGGTAATTGATTTAAACTCTGTTCCGATACGAAGAAGGGCGTATGTGTTCGAAGATGATCTATCTGTTTTTGTTGTTAGCTGAAGTTCACTCTTGATCGAACAATCCTATGGGGAAAGACGTTTCAGCTGTGACAATTTTTAAGATAGCATATTTAGGGCCAATTGTCCATTATGCCACTCCCTCGTCCAACGGGATGTGATTTAAATGAGATTTGGGTGCTTTTCAGTAGATCGAGTCTTAATGTAGAACATTTCAGCTAATGACTCCAGAGCGGTGAATGAGCTAAGATTGACTACATCATGCTTCTTGCCTCATTTTGCATAGAAATATGTGCAAGAGTTTGTGGAAACCTTTTTACGGTCAGAGTCCGACTAGAAAAGGCAGCAGAAAATCGCTCCAAGGCATCATTTTAAAGCCAATGTTGCACATGCTTTGTTAATACAATCTACAAGAAACGTCAAACTTGAAACTCGCTGTAAATTTGTTCTCTGAACAATAAACCAATTGACAATTGAAAAATTTAAGTTGTTTTTGTCACACCTTATTTATTCTCAACGCTTCAAGCAAAAATAAAATGTTTGATAAATGAATCTTAAAGCTTATTTCTTTCACATAGTGTGATATTAGAGGTAAGAATTAAAATTTTGATATAATTGATGAATCACTATTGCGCTTTCTATATTCGATTTTAATGATATTTTCCAAATACAACGAGCACATAATTAAGAAGGAAATAAAATAGATTTTACTTAGGGAAAAATCAAGATCTTTATAAATTTGTTAATGCACTCTATTTTGCGTATCAGAGTCAGTGGAGATAATTAAATGTCTACAGGCCGAATGTTAAAGTTTGTTATCGAACACGTTACATGCCCGTTTCCTATCATGATATTAATATCAAATAAAATATGTGAATAATAAAACAATTTGATTTCATGCACGGGCGCAAAATTTTCGGTTAAGATGAGTGGGGTGGTCACTATATCTGTTGATGTCGATCTCAGCAAGGACAGAAGAGCATTTTATCTAAGTTTTCAATTCAAAATTAAATTAAACGGGAAATGGTAAAAAAAAAAAAACGCTACTGAAAGCAATTTATTACTACACTGATTACCTTACAATGGTTGAATATATTCCTAAGTCCACCATTTCGTGAAGAGACCTGCGTGAAGTTTTCAAAAACTTTTTCATCGTTCTCGACACAATCAAGGAGACCTTGTGTAAACTGAAACCTGTGTGTCATTTTGATCAGCTGAAAGCACTTTTGGCAGGAATTTGGCAGACACGCGTCTCATATAAAATCTTCAACGATAATGGACTGAACTGAACCATAACTAATCTTCACATCCTCTGATAACTCACAAACAGTGATTCGACGATTTCCCTTCACAGCTGCACGCACATTTGCAATATTTTTCTCAGTTCTGCTGGTTGCTGGTCTCCCAGGATGTTCGTCAATATCGACATATTTTCAAACATTTTGGAAACGTCTGAACCACTTCTACACTTGTGTGCTGCTCATACACTTCTCTCCATACACTTTCTGTAACTTTGCGTAGGCCTCTGAAGAGGTATTGTCATGACAACTTCCTCTGTCATGGTCAATGCGACGATCACACGCTACACACGTTCCTTCGAAGCACAGCTGTAAACAGCAGAAGTGAGCTAGAACGTTAAAACATACTGCGCATGCACAAAAGAGTTTAAGGTCAATCTGCATCAAGCGGCTTTACTCTGCGAGCTTTAGCTTCGTTACTAGGGCAACAGTCCGGACACTTTTTGATCAGACTTCGTATATATATACATATATATATGTATGTGTGTGTGTATATATATATATATATATATATATATATATATATATATATATGTATCAACTTTAAATAGAGCTCAAAATTGATCCGTTGAAAATACTTTATTGCAACAACAATAACAATAATAATAACAAATAAATAGACCTATGTACATTTCGATAGAACATCCAGAATGATTAATACATATCATAAAATATTATAAAATATAGGATACTCCATCTCCTCAGGGTCCCATTATTATGAAAATTAGATTTGAATGGTTTCTGTTTTTTTTGGGATGTGTATTGCTAATAATAATGACGGTGATGATAGCAATAATAATGGGACCCTGAGGAGATGGAGTATCCT
>NC_068993.1:19812092-19814435 GCF_001194135.2 Octopus bimaculoides
TATATGTATATATATATGTATATATATATATATATGTGTGTGTGTGTGTGTGTGTATATAGATAGATAGATAGATAGATAGAATGATAGATAGATAGATAGATAGATAGATAGATAGATAGATAGATAGAGAGAGAGATAGATAGATATCTGCTAAATATGCTTATACATACTCATATACATATATACATACATACATGCATATACTTATATATTATAGGTAACTTCATATATATAAACATTACATACACGCATATACATATACATATACATACACACATACACATATACATGCAAGTGTATACACACACACATATATTACTGATGGGAAAATGAAATCCACACACGCGCATGCGTGTGTGATTTTCAGTTAACCATCAGTGTGCAACTGTATCGACTTCTGCATCATCTTCTCAGAGATATTTCCCTTATCACTGACCTTTCCAGCTGACATTTACACTAGTAATTTTATGATTATACGTTTTGTATGTGTATGTGTGTGTGTGTGTGTGTGTGTGTGTGTGTGTATGTGTGTGTGCGTGCGTGTATGTGTGTGTGTTTAACTATCTGCGTACATGTGGATGTATATGTTTGTGCTTGCACACACCATGTATCACATGCATACATGCATTTAATATGTATGTGTGTCTGTATATATATATGTATGTCGGTGTGTATGTTTGTGTGTCTGTGTGTGTGTGTGTGTGTGTGTGTGTGTGTGTGTGTGTGTGTGTGTGTGTGTGTGTGTGTGTGTGTGTGTGTGTGTGTGTGTGTGTGTGTGTGTGTGTGTGTGTGTGTGTGTGTGTGTGTGTGTGTGTGTAGTAGCCATATTATTCTTGCTGAAGGTAATGACCCACTTTCACTTAGCAACAAAAATGTTTTGTTATTGTTGGTAACAATATTTGTCTTAACTGAAACATAAAACATGAAACATGTGCATTAGTAAACCTCTTCTTTATTATTCACTGCCCTAAAGACTAATTTTGATTGTAATACTGTGTGTTTATACACTGTTGAGAGTTCATAATTTTAAATGAAGATTGCATCTGCGCTGCAAATCCACCTCGACCTCAGAATCATAGTAGCACATTTGTCTTGAGTGATTATTCAAAAACTCTTAACACTTGTAAACCTACATATAATTATCTTTTATATTTTATCTTTTACTTGTTTTAGTCGTGAGACTGCGGCCATGCTGGGGCACCGCCTTGAAGAACATTTAGTCGAATGAATCGATCTCACTACTTCTTTCTTTACTTTTTAAGTTTGGTACTTATTTTATCGGTGTCTTTTTCAGAACCGCTAATTACAGCGATGTAAACACACCAGCATCTATTGTCAATCGGTGGGACAAACACGGACACAAAGACTCGCGCGCGCACACAAATACACTCAGTCAAATACATAGCAAAAGCACCAGGACTTACAAATATATATAACATACAGAAAATTGCACTACTGGGCACTGCACACATTCTACGCAAAACACTTTCAATACTGTAACCATAAGAGCATCACAGCAAACCGCAGCACATACCCAAGGCACACAGAGCTGCACTCGGTAGTGAAGTGAAAGCACGTTATAAAAATAAAACTACTGAATAATAATAATAATAATAATAATAATAATAATAATAATAATAATAATAATAATAATAATAATGATGATGATAATAATAGCGGTGTGCAATGCGTTACCAACAAGGAAAACTATAATTGTCATTAAATATGAATAAGCGTGTCAGAACACCTACATTGCTAGAAATAAGAGCTAAACTACTTTAATGCTGTAGTCAAAGTACATAATTGTATACATACATGCTGAGAACTATACTGATCGGTCAGTTTCGGCTTTTACCGTAGCCTCATCAATGTATATATACAAGGACGAATGAAAGTATATTAAAAACCATACAAGATAAAAATTAAGGTTTTTTGGAAATTATCTCCATTTCCAGTGAGAAAGGGAGATAATCGCAAGTGTCATGCACTCTTTAAAACTCTCATGTCTAATACGGAAAAGGCTAGGAAAAAGCTATTACATAATCTAGGAAAATAGCACGTAGATGGTCGTGTTTTCATATAATCATAATGGTCTAGGGTAAAGTTTTTATTTTCAGCTGTGCCCGGTTTGTACATTTGTTTATTGAGTGAGGTGGGGTGCGTGTGCGCGTGGTTGTGCAGTTAAGGAGCTCGCTTTGTAGCTTCATGGATTTGGATTCGGCCCCGCCACTCGGCACTTTGACCAAGTGTTTTCTATTATAGAACTGGATCGATCACTGCTTTGTGAATTTGTTAGACAGAAACTAAGTGGAAACTCGTCGTATATGTGTTTGTATGTGTG
>NC_068993.1:19816218-19819699 GCF_001194135.2 Octopus bimaculoides
TGATGTTCACATGGTCAAAATTAACGTGAGTTATTTAGACATTAACAAATTTATTAGAATATTTAGCTGAAGATCAGAATAGAGTATTCTTTACTCTTAACTGTGAAACGATCGTACTAAATTAACTAAAGGCAAGTGTTTTTTTACTCTTCTCTACTGTTTTTTTACTCTTCTCTACTGTTTTTTGTTCTGTGTGTATCAAAAATATCGCTATCAATCTAGAGTAATAATTTGTAGTTTTGAAATCAGTAGTTCTTTGACTGCTATTTCTGAATTCTCAGTATGTTGGAGAAGCAGGTTACTGTCAATCCCTATATATTTATGATTATATATATATATATATATCCATCAATACACTTTATATATATATATGCCTATTTATAAATAGATGCATATAATTTCTATATCCATTTCCATATATATGAATATATAGATACTTTTATAAACATAGATACCTATTTAAAGACATCCATATGTGTGTGTATGTGTGTGTGAGCGTGTATGTGTATGCACGCACTCACAAACGTACGAGCGTATTTTATGATATGTGGTACATATAAGAGTGGGATTATTCAAGGAATTTACTCTAAAAAAAGCAAACAGTGATTATTTGGTTGTTATTTTTTCTTTCTTGAATTCAAGATGATATCATTTTTCCCTTTCTATGTCTTTTACTTCCTTTACTGTTAGAAACATATTCTCTGTATTTCAGGAATCAGATTTGCTCTAAAGTTGTTAACGCTTTCACCTTTCATGGCAACGTCTCATTTAGTCCAAGACTTCAGAACACATTTCGAGCTGATTATTGTTTCATTACTGTTTGCCTTTCTTTTTGTTTTTATTTTTTGTATTCTCAGTATATCTTTTCTTATACATACACGCATAAACTCACATACACGCACATATATATACTTATACACTCGCGTGCACATACGTCTCTTTACGCGCACAATTACGCACGCCCAGATATAACTCATATTAAGATGATCTTGCATTATGTGTGTTATTTAATTCAAACCTATGTAAAATTATGACTTTCTTGCATTTTTCCAAAGCATAACGAGGCTTAAAAGTTTCTCTTTGCAATTACTTGACATCGTAAGGCGGCGAGGTGGCCGAATCGTTAGCACGCCTGGCAAAATGCTTAGGGACATTTCGCTCTCTTTACGTTCTGAGTTCAAATTACATCGAGGTCGACTTTCTTTCCTCCATCGGCGTCGATTAAATGTGGAGCAGTAGAGAACTGGGGGTTGATGCACTCGGCTTCCCCACTCCACCTAAATTGATGGCCTTGTGCCAAAATTTGAAGCCAATTACATTATTTCCTCTTCAGTCGCACTGCAAGGTTCTTTGAAATTAGTCTTCTACAATAGCGCTAACCTGGGAAAAGCCTTGTGAGTCACATTTGGTTGGCGGATTTTGTGAGCAAACAGACGGAATAAAACGCTGCTATTCTTTGTTTGAAAACATCATTTCGCCTAGTTTACTACTACTATCAAGTCCATATCTACTTCCGTGAAGTCTACTTTAATGTATGGATAGTTTCTGGGCTGAAAATAACTTCCACCTTCCCTGATGCCAGTCTCGGTAGCTCTGAAAAGGATCATGAGCACTGTATTTTCTCTTCTAAACCATGCAAAAAGAAAATGAAATTACTTCAAGTGGAATTTGAAACCATATTGCATCGTTGGCTTGTGTGCTTACCCATAAACGGAATTTGATGCGAGATAATTAGATAGCGATTTATTTGTTTGCTTATGAATGCATCGATGAAGAATACAAGCAAAATGATTTTTATTAATGAAATATACACCCTTTAAACAACAAAACAGTAAAGAAAAGTCAATTTAAAAAACACATTAGTTTATTAAAGCCAAGTTATTTTTCACTTACATTGGTTGTAAAAGGGAGATAACCATTGAACATTGATGTTACAAATAATAATAATGATACGTTATATAAACACAAGTTCACAAAAGTGAGGAGAGGGAAAACAATCAGTCGAATCAAGTATAGGCAATAATAATAATGCACAAGAATGGGACTGCGGGATACGCCAAAATCATAGTGAAAGGCAAATCGACCAGACACTGGTATTAAGGACAAAAAAGATTGTATGTCATAATCGATGTAGCAATCCAAAAAAATGATGATGTATTTCTAAAGAAAATATGGATCACTTTTCCAAATATATAAAACTGCAAATAGAAGTGGCTAGAATATGAAGGATCGAAAACAAAATAAACATTTGTGAACGAACAACGAATGTTGTAGATTTTTTTAAAAATTCACGAAATTATACACAACATATGGAAAAAAGCGACAATGTTTGTATACATATTACGTATAGCAGCCTGGAGAAAAAAGGCAAAAGAAGACAGAAAATCTATATACCCACATAGAACGGCTCTCGGTTCTGCAGTGAAAGATACAACAAAAATAAACTTCTCAAATAAGAGTTAGAAGAGCTTCAGTAAAATAATAAAATTAGATGGCATACGTGGGTATATTAGGGTGAGGGTGTTGAACGCTAAATGGACAATTTATAATGCTTCTTATATTTTTTAATTTTGTTTACTTCTAAACAATTACTCTTTCACTTCCCCCTCTTCAAATTTTCTCTTCCACTCATTCTCTTTCACTCTCACTCCCTCTCTCTCCCTTACGCTCTCTCTCTCTCTCTCTCACACACACATACACAAACACTTACACGCTCACAATTATAAATTTCAATCATTATCTCCTTTTACATTTTCTTTCAAATATTTCCTTATGGCTCATAATAATTGGGTGTCTTCCTTCTCGTTATCTCCTGATAGCATTGGTACCTTATGAGAAATTAATTACAATTCCCTCTGACAAAGTTTTGTTATTCTTTCAAAACTATCTTGAGACAGACAAGTTACCATTCAAAATAAAAACAATTCCGTTGATTCACATCTAAACTATGCAATGAATGATAAGGTGTTTCCTTTCTTAGATGCGAGATATTTTCCCGTTCAGAAAGGATATGCATAGATACATATATACACATATATACACATATACATATATACCCATGCGTATATATATACATGCACATATATGCTCACACACACTCAAACACGTGTATGTGTATATATATATGTATATATATATATTAATTTATATAAGGGCATTACTATACAAGAATGCCTCACGCTAAGAGGGACTCTAAAAGTCAAACTGCCATAATAAAGTTTTAACTTTTAGAGTCCCTCTTAGCGTGAGACATTCTTGTATAGTAATGCCCTTATATAAATTAATAAATATATTTATAGGGAATAAATGACGGACTTTTCCCATTTGAAGTTTTTCACGCTAACTACTTGATAAATTCTTACAAAGACTTTATCCTATTCTTGAAATATATATATACTCTCACACGCACACACAAACACGTGTGTACGTTTTTATACATGTATATGTATATATATGTGTGTATGTGTGTATATATATAGAT
>NC_068993.1:19822497-19822893 GCF_001194135.2 Octopus bimaculoides
TCTCTCTCTCTCTCTCTCTCTCTCTCTCTCTCTCTCTCTCTCTCTCTGTATATATATATATATATATATATATATATATATGTGTGTGTGTGTGTGTGTGTATATGTATACATATATATATGTATACGAATGTATGTACATATATGTATGTGTTTTTATATATGAATCTATGTATATATATATATATATGTATGTATGCCTGTACGTATATACACATGCATACACGTATACACATGCATGTGTATATACATGTATATATATATGTATATATATATGGGTGCGTGTGTGTAGTTATATATATATATATATATATATATATATATATATATAAAATAAAAGAAGGAAAATGCACAGACTTTACGTAGTTTTAATATATTTTTTAATATATTTTATAAG
>NC_068993.1:19823155-19825699 GCF_001194135.2 Octopus bimaculoides
TATATATATTCTGTGGACTAAAGAGATAATCATTAATAGAATTTCTAAACGACTCTCGAGATGCCTACACGTATATATATAAATGTACTTTCGCACAATGCAGTGAGAATGAATTTTGAGTAACCGTTAACATAATTTAATTTACTTTAAGGTATGGACGACTTAAGTTTACTTTTAACCTCCCCATTCTTACAAACACCAAGTAGATAACCAACTCACTTTGTGATCATGAGTGCACCACACCTCATGTGTGCGTATGCTCACATTTTGCGGATGCTTGTATGCCGGTTGTACTCGCGCCATGCAGCTTGACTTAGGGCGTTTATACATCCATATTTTTTAACGGTCATTTCTAATACTAAACGATATTTCATAATGCGTACAAAATAAAATATCTTTCATAATGCGTACATTTAGTGTTAATAGAAATAAAGGTGGTGATATAAAATGAAATTATCTACTTACGGTTTTTCTTTCTTTGAAGACCTCCTTTTGATAAAACAGGCAATTCCAATTATCAAAGCTATTAATACCACAACGCCAACAATAACGCCTATTATTAATGCCATCTGTGCTATTTCTTGTTCTCGATCTGCAAAATTAAACAAAAAACAATAAGTATTGGATTAGGTTCAATAAGAAATTATTTTACATTGTTATTTAAAATGTTTGGAAGAACTTACATATTACCTTATTTTGTGTTAAATACATTCTCTCTTTTTATGAGTTTGGCAAATGGTGTGCTGCAATGCTCACTACACTTTTAATCATTGAAAAGTCATAGCAATAGGTGATTCAAGTATGGTTAGATTATTTTAGCTAGAAATGTTTTAGATTATTTAGACAGAAGTTACTTCCAACGAAAATCCGAGTTAGAAGTGTAGATAAAATATATGCTTCGGAGCATGTTGAAAAACACATTGAAGACGAGGATAGAACATAATGGTAAGTGAAACAGAAGGACATTAGCCACTATATTATAGTTTGAACAACTCTAGATATGACAAAATTTGATTTCAAACAACGATAGTGTGCTTTGACTAACTTCTTGGGTGGATAGTATTTTCCTGGATACGTGCAACAATATCCTGTGTTCATTTGTAGATGCAGTTTTATATACGTATCGTTATTCCATTGAAAATATATTTACTTCCATTTTGTTGAGGGTTAACAACTGTTCAGTATGAAGTATTTTCTTATCCAGATGAAAGAATCAGACATTTCAAGTCAATTGCTACTGCACGAATAAGGTATGGTGATTATACAATAACGGTTAGATTAGTGAATTATACAGCTCAATCAACTATGCCAGTAAGGATTCTAATTGGGCTATTAAACAATTTTTCTACCGGCTGCAGACTGTTGATATTTTGTCAGATTCTTGGCTTTCACTACTTCGCGATTTCATTTTTCAACTTATTTCTTATGGTAAATTACAATAGGTGATAAATATTTCGTTATAATTTGCAAAATGTAATTAATTGCATTAACTCTGGTTATTTTCTAACTTTAGAAAATACTAGAAAATAGGTTCAAGCAAAACAATATTATCTATTCTATTGTGTCTGGGGAGAGTCATTTTCTTATTGTGCCTTAAGATTTAGCACACTCACAGGTAAAATTTCCTCTTATTTTTTCTTTTTATTTTCCTAAAATTTTCGTTGCGTCTTGCAACATTGAAAAGGTTGCAAAACGCAACGAAAATTTTAGGAAAATAAAAATAAGAAATAACTGGAAATTTTACCGGTGAGTGTGTTAAATTTTAAGGCACAATAAGAAAATGACTCTCCCCAAATCCAAAAGCGAAAAATTTTATCTATGACCAGATATAAAATTCTTTATCTGTTCCCAATGCATTCTCAAATGGCTCGACCAAATCAAATCAAATTTTACATGGCAATACTATGAAACCCCAGTAGTGTCAACATGTAACTTTTTTATGGATTAAAACAATGCAACATTGGTACTGGTTCCGTGTTACGTCCCAAAAGTCGAAGACTAAAAGTGAAACCATCGACGGAGTATGTTATAAATAGTTTCACTTTTAATACTTCCACCATGTATACATACATACATACATACATACATACATACATACATACATACGTACGTACATACGTATATATATATGCTCTACTATTTTTACTCATTTACTTGTTTCAGTCATTTGACTGTGGCCATGCTGAAGCACCGCCTTTAGTCGAGCAAATCGACCCCAGGACTTATTCTTTGTAAGCCTAGTACTTACTCTATCGGTCTCTTTTACCGAACCGCTAAGTTACGGGGACGTAAACACACCAGCATCGGTTGTCAAGCGATGTTGGGGGGACAAACACAGACACACAAACATAGACACACACACATACATATATATATATACATATATACGACGGGCTTCTTTCAGTTTCCGTCTACCAAATCCACTCAGAAGGCTTTGGTCGGCCCGAGGCTAGAGTAGAAGACACTTGCCTAAGGTGCCACGCAGTGGGACTGAACCCGGAACAATGTGGTTCGTAAGCAAGCTACTTACCACACAGCCACTCT
>NC_068993.1:19825870-19827559 GCF_001194135.2 Octopus bimaculoides
ATATATATATATATATATATATATATATATATTCGTGGCACTCGGTCGGTTACGACGACGAGGGTTCCAGTTGATCCGATCAACGGAACAGCCTGCTCGTGAAATTAACGTGCAAGTGGCTGAGCACTCCACAGACTAGTGTACTCTTAACGTAGTTCTCAGGGAGATTCAGCGTGACACAGAGTGAGATAAGGCTGATTCTTTGAAATACAGGGACAGCAGGAAGAAAGTGTGAGAGAAAGTTGTGGAAAACTGTCATTTTCAATCCCTAGCAACGCTAGTGCTTAATACAATCAAAAGCTATTTGCTGATCTACACAAGCACGGGAGACGAAATATTTTTTTCATGAAGGGTTTCGTACTTGACTGTAGCAGTAATTTGCTTTAATAATTTTTATTAAATCTATTTTGTCTCAGATTTATAGAAATTTATATCGTTATTATATAGTAAAACTTTCAATTATGTCTCCAATTTCGTTCCATAGTTAAAGTTATTAACGCGAGACACTCGAAGTTTTTTCATTAAGTTAAAAGTTTCGATCATATTTCTTATTGCTGTGGTTGGTAAAATAATAATACTCGAACAGACATTGTGATAGACAGAAAATACCATAAAAATCTTAGAAGGCGAGATGTCTTTGAATCGATATATCTTCACCAAATCTTCTGATAAATTTAATAAGATGTTTTCCGAGCGAATTATCAAATAATATACATCTAATAACAGAATTTAATAATATCTAAATGTAATAATTTATATCCGTGTGAAGTGAACGATGGTGTCACAAATTTCAATGTTAAATAATTCAATCTCGCGATCTAATCGATTCAGAATCAAAGCACACAAGAGAGAGGCACAGAAATTGCAAAGCTGCTTGGATTAATACAATTTCCAAAAACAAGGAATCTTATGAATATTGAGATATAAATATGACGAATGGCACATTGTATTGTAGAATCAACAAGATGACATATGACCTAATCACGTTAATATATCGTTTCTCCTTTCAAAAACTGTTGATATTCGCACGAATGCATTGTTTAAATATAAACATAATCAAATTATTGATTTCTGAGATTTAACGTAGTTTAGAGTATTAAACTTAATATTGTATTATTTGCAGTTAACACTTCTGGAACTGATAATTATCTGTTTATTGTGGAGAAAAAAATTGATCGAAAACAGCTAACAGACACAAATATGTGTGATTACTTGGTGTAAATTACAATAATTGTGTTTACCAAACTGTCAAAAGATTGTTATATTCCACCATAAATGATGATGGAATATTAAATATTTAGAAACGTAGCATTAGACTCTTTACACTTTACATATGATATATCAACTAATCATTCTCTTCGTTATGTTGATTTTCAGCAATTTCATTTTCCCTTAGGGATCATATATTTTAATGTAACGGTAAGCAAACTATGTAAACAATTCCTGCATTATCTCTTAGCTAGTGGTATACGCATTTGTGCACATGCGTATACGTACGTCAGCTTGAGCTTATTTATCTCTGTTTTTGCAGAAGTAATAAAGTTTTTATATGCGTAGGTAGATATCGAATATGTTGATGTGTAGTGCATTTACATTTACTTTCTTATTTATTTTAGCTTTGTGAACTTATAAACGATTATTAACGTTTCTTGCGTGTATATATATATATATATATATATATATATATAT
>NC_068993.1:19827569-19837817 GCF_001194135.2 Octopus bimaculoides
ATATATATATATATATATATATATATATATAAATCTTAGACAGATACATACACACATGAAAATTATACTCAGATGATGATGATGATGATGATGATGGCGGTGGTGATACTCTTTCTTCAATCGATTTTGGTTTACGTGTCAGTGACTGAGAAGCACGAATGCTGTGTGCATGGCTATAACATGGTTTAGTAAAGCGAGAACTGCCATTGGTGCAATAACCTTTCAATATCGTTACCATCATAGCGACATGTACATTAATAATAAGCCATCTCTGGACTTCCTTTTCAGGATGTTTCATTAATTGCATGCATGGATTGTTCACACTCGTGCTGAAGCATCTCCCAATGCTGTGATAATCCACTTCCTATCAATATTTTGGAGTCTTTTTTCCTCAGACTTAGCAACCTGGTGAAACAGTTATCTCCATAAGTCACAGCTTAGTGGGAATAAGTTCCAAGATTTATGCTTATCCTCATACACCTATATTTCTCTTTCAGTCAGTTATTTGAACGGATCAAAATCTTGTCCATCATACGTTACAGCATCTAATATTTCTTCATACAGGATTTGCCTGATATTTGGCATTTTTTCTTCCGTACTACGTAATTGATTTATTTTATTTGTGCTCCGAAAGAAGGTTTTTCGATATTATTAAGTTTACACTGCACGAAGAAGGTTATTCATAACATTCATACATGAGTAAAGTTCACGAAGCAAATCATATACACAAATTATATACACAAATCAAAGATAAAATTTTCCAAGAACTGTATATGTCTCGTTTAGTGTTTAAGTATCTGCTCAATACTGTGATAGTGAAAGTAAAATTGCTCTGTAGACATAAAAGTTTATGTGACGGTGAGAGTACAGTCGCTCAGTAGACACAAACCTTGACCGTACTCAACACAACATGACTGTGCCGTACATGGTGTAAGTGCTACCCTGTTGACTTTACAGTCGGCATGTAAATCTCACAATTATCATTTTCTAGATATCCTACTAATTCATCTGGAAGAGTGGTATGGGAATAACTCGCATGAGAATAGTGAGATGTGAAGACGAACACTAGTATTAGTTTCTCGCATTAACATGTAACTGTATTAACATTTCTGTAAGCTCTGCGGTGTAATTTTGGCAGTGGAGACAACGGGATTAATGATTTACTAAGCAATGGCTAATGTGTGTGCTACAAATGTACTTTCATCGAAAAGCAATAACTCATTAACCATCACTCTAGTGTTTATTGAGGATGCTCCTACAGTTCTACCGTTGATTTCAGCTTTCCTGCAACGTAATTGTAAATCGTGTTTCCAGAACTGTTACGACATAACTGCATAACGTTCACGTGATCATAAATTTATTTAATTCAGTCGCCAGCAGGGAACAATTCGGACAAGAAAAACTCTAAAATAGGTGCGGTAATATGTGCCTGCATCGTTTCGTTTCCTAGATATAAGCAAAGTGGATAATTGTTATAATCATGTCAGCTGAATCTAAGTCTTTTATCTGGTCCATCTGGAAAAAGCCAAAATTTATTCCTAGAAGGAGAATCAAAGATTACGTCAGATCAAACATTACTCATAGGATTTTCTTGTTTCTCTCTTTTTCAAAGAACCTTCGTAGAAAGTGAATCATATCCACAATGTCACATCCTCACCTAAAAATTGCTTCCGTTAGTACTGTTTTCGTTAAGTCATAATTTGGTCAAAGATAATACTGGCTAGAACTGTAGTTATCGCCCTTGATCTTATGTAGATCGCAGTGAGATCACTAAACAACTAAGTGACCAGATAAATGAGGTCTTTAAACTTCCGAGAGACGATAACAATTCTGTGACTTAGCTGGTTAAATAGTCAGCTTTATATCTGTAGTCTTCAATCCGAAGATGTACTAATGCCTTGACATTAGAGAGCTAGCTGCTTTTACTCCTGAACTCAATTATAACTGGTTGCCAACTCTGGTTTAACTACAGCATCATAAAAATATTTAGATCATGATTTCAAAAGATTTTTGTCTATGATCTCGAAAAGGCCGGCTGTCAAAACTAGAGTGATACTTTTAGATTTCTCCTGCAACAAAGTCTTCTGCTGCCATGAGTATTAGCAGCTTTCTGAAACTCAGGAAACATCTCTCGCTATTAGCACTTCATTCTAGAAGCATATTTGTCTGCTACTTTCAATCGATACATTTTCTCAGGAGAATCTTATTTTCGACCATATCACTGTGCGTGTAATTCACTTTCTTAGATAAATCTCATATAGACAAGTCATTTTCATCAAAAAATTCCTATTGATTTCAGGGAAATTCATTACCATGACAACCATGCAAACACCTCACATGTGGTACATTTCATTGTCTTCATCAACTTTGGAGTAACAGATTCCGTAATGATATTACTTGATAAACGTGGTCAATAATCAGGAATCTTACAAAATACGGATGTCCAATTCCAAGAAATGTAAATGGTTGGCAAATTTCAGTTTGGCATAAGTCTATAAGCAGTCATGCGATACAGTACGTCGGATTCGGGCCAATATTCCGCTCGCTCGTGTGCGTGTGACATCTCAACAGTCCCTGATATGAAACACTACCTAATATGATACGTTTTACTGTATGAATCGCAGATATTTCCGGGATGTGGATGTGTGCATGCGTGTGTGTGTTTGTCCCACCACTTAGCAGTAAGTGTTAGTGTGTTTACATATCTAGCGGTTCAGCAAAATGGAACGATAGACAAAAAAAGAATTAGACAAACTTAGACAAAAAAAAAGAACTCCTGGGATCGATTCATTCGATTAAATTTGTGTATATCAATAGAAAAAAGATGAAATCATTGCATAGAAGTCGGCAGAGGAGGGAATGTGAAAGAAATAGACCCTATTCATTTTTCTGACTCCGTGTGCACCGTGGATAGTCGGCTTCACTGTATGCTCGTAAACATCTCTAACAATATATCGAATAATATGATATTGCAGAAGAGGGCGAGTATCAATGAAACATGTTAGCCATTATGGATCTATATAAGCTGATAACAGTGGCATAATCATTTGAACAAGTTTGGCGACTAAGAGACGTAAAAAATGTACTTTGAGAGTACGGAATACCAAGTATCTTGTGACGTTGCACCTTATCTTTTTAATTAAGTTCCTGAAAATAAGAGTGACTGTTCTTATAAATTTTGCAGGCCCTCCCGGACTAATGATATCGATGCCGTTGATATTTAGCGTGACCATTTACCGGTCAATGCTCATACGGAAAGAGAAGGTGCAGGGTGAATTCAATCAGGTTTCAGTCTTGCCGAAGAAATACTGGATGAACTATTAAGAACGGGATTTAAGAGTAAAAAGGCAAAAAGGATGGAAAGAAGAGTGAAACTGGATATATCGGATATGATTTATAGGACATTTTTTATGAGAGTGGGCCACTGGAAAGTTCAGAATTACAGAGGCAGTTTTTGTAGCTTGAGAAAAAGTCGCGCATCTGTGGACATACAATTTCAGTTTGTTGAATTTCCTGGAGATGATTTCATTTGGAATACAGTAGGATGGCTGTATTTTTCCTTTTTCTTTTCCTTTTTTTTTTGTTTTTGTTTTTGTTTCTTCTGCAGTAACATCATTCTCTTTTAGATGGCAGTTGTGATCGAATGTGTACCTTATTTAAAACATATTTACAACTCTTCGCAATGAAGAAGCCTCTATGTCGTAGAAGAATCTGCCAGGAACAGCTGCCAAATCCTATTCAAATACACACTACTATCTTTAAAATAGAATAATACATCAAAGGCATAGCTAGATACAGTACGTCTGAAAAACGACGTTGTAGACACGGTTGGAATGCTTTCAACCATAAGGCTGATTGATCAAGATTAACCTGGGGCTAACCAACGACATCAACATGTAACAGCTTTTCTGGGTGAAATACGATATTAAAAAAGGTTCTGAGATCGTATTTTGGAAGGGCCTGCTGTGACACTTTTTTCCAGCGGCAACTTGATGTGTTCAGCTACCAGCCCAGGCTTTACTGCTAGTAAGGATAAGAAAAGAAGCAAACTGTCAAAGTATCGGTCGCTCTCTGACAGGTTTATGGTCGAGCTTCTGGCAGTAGAAACCTCCGGTGTTCTCGACCCCAAATCCATATCCCTGCTCACCACTACTGGGGCGGAGATGGCGCTGTCCGCAAGTGCGAGCCCCTTGTGTCAGAGTGGCTGTTCCAGCATATCTCTCTCACAATCTTCCAGGGTTACATCTCCTCCATTTATTCTGCTAGAACCATGAGACGGGCTGAATTGCAGAGAATCGAGAGAATATAAGAATTTCGTAGCTTACTTTTCCATTTTCATTTTCTTCTTTCCTTTCCGTTTTTGTTTCGTCTAATTATTATTATTTTATTTGTAAATATTACTGTTTCTCACTGGCTAATTATCTCGGACACTTGCCCTTTTTTACCTCCTCGCCGTAAGAAGAAAAAAAACTAAAGATAACAGAGTAAATAATTAAACAAAATAATTAATTGATGAAGTAAGAGGTCGAATGAAAACAGTGAATGTACTTACGAAGACATTTAGCGTCAACTCCTGGATTCCATTCCGGAAGAGAATTTTCAGATTTTATTTCACATTTATACGTATCATGACCTTTAAAAAAATAAGACTTCTTGCATCCTGTTATCATCACCTTACTCCCTACAGTGTAGTTGAAATTGTCGATAAGGGCATTGTCTACATCAAGATGGCCACATGAATTTCCTGTGAGTTATAAGTAATAATAATCAAAATAAAAACAGTGATTTAAAAAAAAACCATCATCAATATACTGCGAAATAACAAACGCAATAGCAAAAGTCAATTGTTTATTACACATTGATTAACTAGGTTTTTTATGGCTTAATCAAGGTAGCATTTATGAGATCAGGCTTTCAGAGATCGGCATGAAGACGTATTTCGTGAGACTTGAAGGCCTGACTAGAATATTTCCAACAGTGAGGGCCCACTAAACATCGACGTAACTGGTTCGTAATACATCGACTCCGAACGAATGAGAGGCAAAGGCAACCCAGGCGGCATTTGAACTCAGAACGTGAAGACGGACGAAATACCGCTAAGCATTTCACTCGGCGTGTTAACGATTCTGCCAGTTCGCCGCCTTAATGAAAATAATAATAAAAATGGTTTCAAATTTTGCTACAAGGGCAGTAATTTTGGGGGAGGAGATGAGTCGATTACATAGACCCTAGTGTTCAACTGGTACTTAATTTATCGACCCCGAAAGGATGAAAGCAAAGTCGATCCCGGCAGTATTTGAACTCAGAACGTGAAAACGGACGACATGCCGCTAAGCATTTCTCTCGACGTGCTAACAATTCTACCAACTTGCCGCCTTAATAATAATAATAATAATAATAATAATAATAATAATAATGATGATGATGATGATGATGATGATGATGATGATGATGATGATGATGATTTCAAATTTTGGCAGAAGGCCAGCAATTTCGAAGGAGGAGTAAGTCGATTACCTCCACTTCAGTGGATGAAAGGAAAAGTCGACCTCGGCGTATTTGAACTGAGAAGGGGATGACAGACGAAATGCCGCTAGGCATTTTGCCCTGCGTGCTAACGATTCTGCCCGCTCGCCGCCTTTAATTTCGAATTTTGGCACAAGGCCAGCAATTTCGGGGTAGGGGTTGATTATATCGGCCCCAGTGTTCACCTGGCACTTATTTTATCGACCTCGAAAGAGTGAACAGTAAAGTCGATCTCAGCAGCGTTTGAACACAGAACATAGAAACATACGAAATGTTCCTAAGCACTTTGTCCAGCGCGCTAACGATTCTGTCAGCTCACCGCTATAGCAACAACAATAACAACGACGATGACGACAATGATGATGATGATGATTTTTTTAACAGAAGCACAAGACATGACATTATGTGGGAAGGAGTTAATCGATTACAACTATTGATAATTATTTTATTGACCCCGAAACTATATCAAACAAACTTAAACTCGATAATAACAACTAAAATATACGTACGTGTTTTCTGGCTTTTTGTAAGGTATTCGTATAACCGGGCAATATTCTTACTGTTATGTGCCGTATTTCTATCTCCCGTAACAGCATAATCGTATTTGCAAAATTCACTAAAACGTTCATGACCACATATAGCTTCTGCGTCAGTTGGATAGGTTACATTAGCCAAACTACCTCCTACAAATGATGTGTCACGTGTCCTGAAATGTCTAAACAAGCTGTTGGTTCTGTCCAGAACGGCCCCTGGTGAAGAACAATAACAAACAAAATTATGAGAAATGACAGGAGAAATGCTACGAAGAAACATACTTGTAGACATACGGTCCATCGATCAAATGGGGTCAGTCATTATAACGAAAAAAGTTTGGTATCATTTATTCACCATTAGACGTGTTTCATTTCCTTATAGGAGTTACAAAATTGTACATGTAGGAGAAACAAGTAACTTATCTCCAACGGGTACAGTTTTATAACTCCTATCAGCAAATGAAACACGTGTAATGAGGAGTTAATAATACCAAAAGTTTTCCTTTTTTTTTTTTTTCCTTCTCCCGTTTTGATATGTAATTGCTCTACAAAAATATTTTCCAGTATTTTTCACCTCTTATGCATACCTCACATAAATACAGCATATTTACATATGACTTTAGAGAACTGAAATAACCAGATGTGTTTCAAGAGGACACATGTTGGATTGTACTGTATATATTAGACGATAAAGCATTATTGCAAGGCACTTTGGAGAAATACTTTTCTTCCGTATACTCGCAATGACCAACACCTTATGAGCGGAATTGGATAGACGGAAACTGTATGGGAGATCATCGGTTGTACACAACACACACACACACACACACACACACACACACACACACACATACATGCATACATACATACATACATACATACATATATACATACAGAGAGTGAGCATGCTCATCTCATTGCATCTCAGTATTCACACTGCCATTAACATAATCTTTCCAGCGAAACATTCTCCCTTCATTGCATCTCAGCCTTCACATGTCCTCCACATTCAATGTTCGTGTTTTTTTTCTACTTTTCAATGCATATCAATGGATAAAATATAATAAGAAGATAGACAAACTTTAAACAAGCGTTACAACTTACAGTAAGTAATATTTTGTGGTTGATCATCTGTGGGTTTATCATTCCAGGATCCCAGCAACCCATTAACTTTATTCTGAAGAATACAAAATATCACAATATTTAGTGAAAAAAAAAAAAGATCTGTAGTAATTCACTCCGTTATTTATAGCAAAGCCTAAGCATGTCTTTATCTTCTGCAGACACATGCATACATTCTCATTCATATATTTTCATACGAAGTAATTAAAAATAAAAGCCTTCTATTACAGCTCAGCGACGTTGTCTATTTTGTGGAAGAATTTTAAGTTTTAAAAACTGAGGAGCATCTGCAAATGGAGAGACTGTGTCTTACATTAGCAACCACAAACGGGCACTTCTAAAAAAAGCTATCACATAATCAAACATTCATCTCCATTTTAACCAACGCGAGTAGGGACTCTACGATTCGCTCAAGTTGCTAGACATAATAGTCAATTCATCCATTACAGATCACACGCTACAGTTTTTTAAAAAGATTACATTGGACAATACAGTGTTTGACATGCAAAACTACACAACGGCCATTGCGGATCTGCTAATTTGAGGATGACCTACATTCAACAACATGCATGCATGCCTATACGCATTTTTAATACCCCGCTTGCTTACGCATGTGCCTGGAATTAAAAGAAAATTGTTGAGGGAGATAATGTACTCGATTGTCAGTTTAAAGATTTTCTTAGCTCAAATCCTCATGCAGTATTCATTCGCCTAATTCAGAAAAGCATTAATATTTACAAGCTTCAGTTAACATACATGCCGGGTAAGCTGTGACATCTGAAAATGTCATCCATAATTTCCTGGTGTCTCATACAGAAGGAAATTAATCTTTCATTTACCTAATGAAATTAAACTGGAGATAAACAGCAGTACTATCTGTGGAAATTACTACAGATGTCTTTAAACCCATGGACATACCACGTTAAAACCCTCATATACTGATGTAATGCAAAGTTTGTAGTAATATATCTGTGCGTTTGTGACTGTGCATGAGCGTATGTACATACATGCAACACACACACATACATACACACTAATACATACATGCATGTACGAAGAGGTGGTGAAAAGTTCTTAGCTTTGGGTAAAGAAAAACACAGGAGGATCAGTTAATTAATCTTATTTAACACATTCCCCTTTCAAATCCACACACTTATTGTAGTGGTTTTTCAGTTTTCTTAGCCCTGTAAAAGCCAGGAAGTTGTCAGTACCCCGTCGCATACGTGCAACCACGTGTACACATACATGTTTATCCACTTACGACCATCTTCATCAGGTTCACACTTGTACTATCCAGTTAGCCACAGCATTGTGTCAGAGGTGAGATTAAGACCAACCGCCACGGACACAGGTACGGTTGAATGGTAAAGAAGTTTCCCTTCGCAAATTTGTTGCGAAGGCAAACCTCTTCAGTTTCGATCCCTCTGCACAGCCTTGGGAGTGAAAATTGGTAGATAGAAACTATGAGAAAGCCCACCAGGAGGGTAGGTGCTTTGCTTAACCGGGAGATTAAACATGCTTTAATATCACAGCTGGTCATTAGGGACTTCTAGAAAAGTCCACTCCATTGCTAGCATTCACGCTAGGTGCCCGATCAAACGATAGCTTTGAAGCGTTTGTAGGAGGACATTTGGCAAACGCGACCGGATCTGTAGAGCGCGAAGTGGATCCTACAGAACGATAATGCCCCTTGCTCTCTTGAGCTTCTCGCCAAAAACAACATGGCATTGCTTCCGCACTCACCCTATTCACCAGATTTAACACCTGCAGGCTTTCATCTCTCCCCCAAGATGAAAATGCAGCTCAAAAGTCACCGTTTTAACACTGCTGTCGAGATCCAGAGCGAATCGCAGAAGGTTCTCGACCCGCTTACCGAAAATGACTTCTAGGCCGGATTTCAAAAGTGGGCAGGAAAGCTGGGACCGGTGTATTGCTGCACAAGGTAACTATTTTGAAGGAGATGATGTTAAAACTTAGGTTAATGTGTCAGTTTTTATTAAACATAACACTTCCGGAAACCTTTTCACTCTACCTCGTATATATATATATATATATATATATATATATATCAACTCATCTCCTCTCTTCATCTGACACCAACCCCACACGGATTCCCACACACTTCCCACATTCAACTGCCACCATCCACCTACACATTTTGCATACCGCCTCCCTCAGTACCCTAACTACACACACACCACTATAAAACAGATACATGCTATTCAACTCATCACTCACTTCACAGATCATTACAGACACATACCCACAACACCTTTCCACTCCACACACACTAAAACCGCCCGCTTCTCAGCATCCATACCATACAACATTATCCACGCACTCACACACAATGTTCAATAGCGACACCACATATATCATTATACGAGCAGCTACACATACTGTTTAACTCATTACACACACCACACACCATCATGCACACTCCCTCACCCACACAACCACATAATACCTGAACACAGACAATATACACATACACATACAACATGCATAAACACACGCATAGACAAAGTTAGCTTTCACCCACAAACATACACTATACACATGTACACTATTTGGTCACAGACACACACACACATACACATGTGCACACACTACTTGGTAAAAGCATACATCAACTGGTAAACACAACGCACACACAATTTACACACACATACACCTTATACACCCACACACACACACCTTACACACACATATATACACACGTTAGACTCACTCGCCCCCACTCACACATACACACTGACAAACACAAACGCACGCGCACTTTAGTTCGTAGGGATCACCATTATTATCTCCCTTTCGTTCAACTTTTTTTGTCATCCCGCCATGTTGGACCGGTGAACTCTACACAGGTTTTCTCTCTCCGTTATTTTATTCTTATTGTTTTTCCTGTTCACTCCATTATTTCCTCTTATTCCTTTCTGTCGAAGAGTGTAGGCTCGAAACGTAAAAGACTTTTTCATTTTTCCCGAGCGTTAAACTTATATATCTGCTTTTTGTTCCTACACTTGTCTTCGTCATTCATATTTTTGTGTAAATTTGAACTATATAT
>NC_068993.1:19838147-19843080 GCF_001194135.2 Octopus bimaculoides
TGTGTGTGTGTGTGTGTGTGTGTGTGTGTGTGTGTGTGTGTGTATGTATGTATGTATGTATATATATTGTACAAATATAGTATTCTTTATATATATATATATATATGTGCGTGTGTGTGTGTGAGTTTAGTGTGTGTATGTATATTCATGATATTTCATAAATATATACATATATCTGCATATATAAAAAGTGTGTGTGTGTACGTGTGTGTGTGTGCCCAAATATCTGTGATGTGATACAAGTGTGTGAACATGGAAGGAAACACGTAGATGTGATGCAAAGCAGAGCGTTCACTGTGGATGTGAAAGAGAGTGAGAGTGAGGGAGAGAGAGAGTGTGTGAGGGAGAGGGAGAGAGAGAGAGAGAGAGAGAGAGAGAGAGAGAGAGAGAGAGACGGTAATTATCTAATTAAATGAATACTGCATATTTACACAGACATCCAAGTGGATACAAGCGATCATAAGATGGCGCGATGCGAGAACTGGAAATAAAATGGTGTATGTAACGTGGTTGAAGTGTTTTGACTGAAGATTTAATTATAGTTTTGCCTATAACAAAACAAGCTATAAAAAAGAAAATAAGCACAAACCAAAGAGTGAGCCTTAACGTGATGTTTCCATCTGAAAGAAATAGTATATTAAAGTTTCAGATCATAACTTACCGTCTTAAAATTCGTGAAACACTTATCAATATACAACTAGGTACATTAATTGTACATTAATTATAGTGAAGAAAAAAAAACATAGGATGTTTATAGTTTTGATGATTTTGATTGTATATCTACCCAATCGAGTCTTGCCTTCGACTAGACAAATACAAACGCACACAGTTATATACGTACATATACACATACATTTATGTATACATACATACAAGCATATGTACATACATACATGCACGCACACACACATATATGTATATATGTATGTATATAGGGTGCTGAAAAGTTCCTATCTTTGGGTAAAGGAAAATACAGGAGGATCAGTTAATTATGATTTTATTCAGCATATTCCCCTCTCAGATTCATACACAAGTTGCAACAGTCCTTCAGTTTTTCTAAGCCTTGTAAAATAACTCGGAAGTTTGGGCCTCCAACCAAGCTTTTCGCGATACCCTTAACGCCAGAAACTTTTCAGCACCCCTTCGTATATATTGTTTTGAGTATTTGATTTCTGATGGTGTCGTGTGACTTGTCTGTGACATGCGGTAAATCTTGCAGACTTTTAGACATGTCGGAGGCCATTAGACTTCATGTCTGATCATAACTGATTTCTTTTATAACAAACCGAATTGTTGAACCAATAGAGAACCTCGCCTTAAATCACAGAAACGGTAAGTGAACTTGTGAAAGAAATAAACAGAATGAGTGATCATATAAAGTGAATGAATGAGAGAAAGAGGAGGGGAAAAGAAGAGGAGGAGAAAAGAAGAGGAGGAGAAAAGAAGAGGAGGAGAAAAGAAGAGGAGGAGAAAAGAAGAGGAGAAGAGTGTAATAAACAGAGAGAGAGAGAGAGTTTGTGTTTGTGTGTGTGTGTGTGTGTGTGTGTGTGTGTGTGTGTGTGTGTGTGTGTGTGTGTGTGTGTGTGTGTGTGTGTGTGAAAAGAAATAATGATTATGATAGTTAAAGTCAGGCAAAGAAAGATGTAAATGTATAGGTTAGACGAGAAAGACTAGACAAGAAGGCATTTTAAAATAGGGAAATTTTCAAATTGTTTGAAAGAGAGAAGTAGGTAATCAGAAGAATAAATAAAGAGATACAAAGAGAGGTTTCAAAGATTCAAATAGCAAATGAATAGTTGGTAGAAGAGAGAGAGAAAGAGAAAGAGAGTGAGTGAGAGAAAGAGAGAGAATGAGAGAGAGAGTGAGAGAAAGAGAGAAAGAAATATTTATTCCTAATTGTCAAAGATAATAGGAAGAAAAAAATTTAACTCCTGCCTTGAGGCGTCAAGCGAACTTACAAAAGAATTGGTTCATTATACTAAAGCACACAAATATGTAATGTCACACGCATGTACACAAAGTTGCAATTAAAGACCCATGCACACAAATACGCAATGACACATTCATGCACAAATATGCAATGACATTCAGACACACACGTAGGCAATTACAAACTAATGTACGCAAATGTGCAATGACATATTAACTCAGTCGTATACTGCGTGTCCCTAAATTCAGTCACATCATTCACAACAAGCCTAGTTTCAGTACGTATATATACACGCTGTGTATATACATAATTATTCTCAAACTGAAGACAGGTTTTCATCCACACACACATATACTCACACACAAACACATACACACCCACATGCACGTACGTACGTACATACATACATATATGTACAAACATACATATATGTACAAACATACATATATGTACAAACATACATATATGTACAAACATACATATATGTATGCCCATGTGTGTGTTTGTAGATGTATAATTGTGTCTAGGTAGTTGGTAGATAGATAGATAGATAGATAGATAGATAGATAGACAGACAGACAGATAGATAGATAGATAGATAGATAGATAGATAGGTAGATAGATAGATAGATAGATAGATAGATAGATAGATAGATAGATAGATAGATAGATAGATAGATAGATAGGGCGGTGAGCTGGCAGAAACGTTAGCACGCCGAGTGAAGTGCTTAGCGGTATTTCGTCTGCCGCTACGTTCCGAGTTCAAATTCCGCCGATGTCGACTTTGCCTTTCATCATTTGGGGGTCGAATAAATAAGTACCAGTTACGCACTGGGGTCGATATAATCGACTTAATCCGTTTGTCTGTCCTTGTTTGTCCCCTCTGTGTGTAGCCCCTTGAGGGCAGTAAAGAAATAAGATAGATAGATAGATATATAGATAGATAGATAGATAGACAGACAGACAGACAGACAGGCAGGCAGACAGATAGATAGATAATATTGTGTGTGTGAATGTGTATGTATATGTTTATGCGTGTGTGTGTGTGTGTTTGTATGTGTGTGTGTGTGTGTGTGCTAGTGCGTGTATGTAGAAGCGCATGGCTTAGTGGTTTTAGTGTCGAACTCTTGATCATGTGATTTTGATCCCTGTACAGGGCAATGCGTTGCGTTTTTGAGGAAAACACTTCAAATTGCTCCCGTTTGCTCAGCTGCCAAAAATGAATAATCCTGCGGCAACTCGGATAATATGGGAGATAATACGCCGGATAATATGGGAGACCGGCCCTGTGAGTCTTATATATAAGTATATGTGAATCATTATTTTTATTTTTATTTTCATATAATTTAATGCAATGACTAGATAACAAAGTTGCTGGTATTTCAGTTATTTCATTACGATTGTTTCTTCAATCGATAATCAATAATCAATAATTAGTATATATCATATCGATTGAGAGTTTAATGTAGCCGTAATAGTGAACATCAACCTCATTTAGTGAACATCAACCTCACCTAGCGCATCTACTTCTACACACACACGCACACACACACACACAAACACATAAACACAAACATACAAACACATACACACACACTCACACACATATATACATGCATAGTGCCTGTCAACTCGTAGACGAGTATGACCATCACTGACAAATTATTTATCCTTGATGTTGCGTACTGTGGCTATGATCAATGCTTGTGCTGAAATTTGAAGTCAATGACAGCCTTGCACAACATCACTATGATTGATGTGACCAAACAAAGACTTAGGATCTCTCACTCTCAGCTGTCAGGATGACCGTTAACTCTATTGAGTTCATCCACCCTTTGACATGTTTTCGTCCTGCGTGGTGTCCAAATAAAACTACATTCCTACCAAGCAGGATTAGTAGGGTTGCCGGTTTAGTAGCCGATAACCTAACTATGTTCTCAGTTACATGGTACCAGTGGCACTAAGTATGATCTGACATACATGATGGCTGTTCGACGCGTGACCGAAGAAGGCCATCACTGACTCTAAGAATATTGTGCACTCAAGTAGCAATACTCATAGAAAATGATAGCAATGCCTGTGAAAAATTCTTGATCCAATAAATCTTGAACAACATCTTAAAAACCCTCTCCACCCTATGGCCGTGATCCAGAGACAAGCCGAGGCGATATATTTAATGCCAATATGGATTGCTGCGTCAAGCGTTTGTGACAGCATTGATCTAAAGCGCAAAGAAAAGATCTCCAGAATGTCCAATGTTACTCCCGGCACATCCGGTTTTATGTCAAACTGACCCTTTCCTAGAGACATGCTTTAACTAAAGCTTAGGGTTGCCTCAATCCTAATGGCCTTCTAGCAGACGGACACCAACCCGGAATTTCTGAGTGCCAGTACTTTGCAAGATAATCGTTGAACATATCATGGGTTCATCTGTCCTTTTGACATTCTTGGTTTTAATCTTGCTGCGTTTCTAGCAATCATCTTCACTAAGCTAGCCTGGTGGGTTGCCAGTTTAGTCACCGACAACCCGACCATGGAACAAGTTGTACTGGACTTCATTTCATCAGTAATACTCATGAAAGACCTCACAAGTGACCTGATTTGACATGCATACATACATACATACATACATACACTGTACAATGAAATCCGCCGACAGGATAACCCCGGGGCTAAGGATATGAAAACCCATAATGAGGTAGAGGCCATTACCACTCACAATATGAAAGAGTATTGGTGGAATGTCCCAATAAAAACCTCAATAAAGTGCAGACATAATAGACCGGATATAGTAATCTGGGACAGAGAAGAGAAACTCTGTACAGTAGTAGAAATCAGCTGTCCTGCGGATGTCAACATCCCACTAAAGATTAGAGAAAAAGAGAACAACTACGCCGAGCTACTGAGAAATTTACAGATACTCCACCCAGACTACAAGTTCAGATTCATACCCGTGATTGTTGAGGCATTGGGATATGTAACGAACTGCCTCAACAAAAACCT
>NC_068993.1:19843090-19845607 GCF_001194135.2 Octopus bimaculoides
GATATGTAAAACTTTCCAAAAATTTAGCACATAAATACATATGCATGCATCTAGACATAAAAACGCATCCATAAAACGAACATACAAATCTGCGCATACACTAACACCAAATACTGCACACACACACACACACATATGCACAAATACCTAGATGATGTTGATAAAAGTTCCAATGAAGGAGCCTTGAATCTATGTTAGAGTCCGGCTCTTTCTCTATGGACAAGAAATACAGAAATGAAACTGACTGATAACATACATACATACATACATACATACATACATACATACATACATACATACATACATACACTCACACATATTTATACTATATTTGGGAAATACACTTACTTTAAGGTTTGGCGGTGTGACTACAACCAATTGCATCATATCATATTTTACAGACACTCGAACTCCAACGCCGGAACTGGTTAGAATAGTGAAATTGTCTTGTTTACCTTTGCGACTATTATCAATAATTGCTACGTCTGAAAACAATTGAAATTGAAAAATATTTGTAGTGGTGTAAAGACTTACAAAGCTGCAAAATAAAAAATTTTAAAAAAGTAAGAAAAGATTAATTATCAGTTATTATTAATGCAATACTTTGGGGAAATGTTAAAGATAATGCACTTTATATTTTTATGAAAATACTTTTATTGTTCTTGATTCATAATGCTTTTGCTATGACGGCCGTGGACTTTCGCTGAGTAAATCTTTCATCTATTAAGCCACCACCAACATCAACAATAACATCATCATCATCATCATCATCATCATCATCATCATCATCATCATTATCATCATCATCTTAGTGTTACCATTATTTTCGTCTTTTCCTTTATAATTATTATTGTTTTAGCCTTCAGTAAATGGTTGCTGTTGAGCAACAGTTAAGTCCCAACTTTTATTGAAAAGACAGTTTTCTGCACTAATGCATCGAAAACACCAGGGAATGTATGAATATCACCAGAATGTATTTCCCTTACCCAAAAAACCATGGTTTTGTATCTATATGAACATTCAGTTTGTTACGATACTCTCTTGGGGTTGTCCTCTTATAGGAGAGGTTGATAAGTACTCTAAAATTATATGCTTCAGGGACAGTAATTCGATATTTCAAGACTATAAAAGATCTGGGATATGGATACCACAGAACTTAAAGTTTTGGACAAGTTTCACAAAAGGAAACAGGTATAATCCTGAAGCTGCAGAAGTTATTCTAATCCATAATGAATTCTTTGGGTCTGTTTATACAAAGATTGTTTTTGCACCTCATGTCACCAACAACTGTTGTATGAAACATAGATCTTCGTGTTTTCAGTGAAGGACAATCAAGTTGTGTAACGTCTATAGCTTTGCGGAATTGCGTCTAATGTGAATTCGTGACTGTCTCGTAAGTAGAAATCCCCGACACTTTAGCTGCACACACCAGCCATCACTAACAAGAGCTTCATCAGACATAGAATACTATAGTTTTAAAGGTAAAAAGTATTTAGCAACTTTAGTCAAGTAGTTATAACCGAGAATTGAAAGTGGGCTTCGTGGTAGCTTCCTTCATAGGGTGGTCATTTTTACGGTAATGCATACAACTACTGTCTTCAATTTAATAAGTACACTACATTAAATTGATGTTGCATGTTGGCACTCCGTCACTTACGACGTCGAGGGTTCCAGTTGATCCGATCAACGGAACAGCCTGCTCGTGAAATTAACGTGCAAGTGGCTGAGCACTCCACAGACACGTGTACCCTTCTCGGGGAGATTCAGCGTGACACAGTGTGACAAGGCTGACTCTTTGAAATACAGGTACAACAGAAACAGGAAGAAAGAGTGAGAGAAAGTTGTGGTGAAAGAGTACAGCAGGGTTCGCCACCATCCCCTGCCGGAGCCTCGTGGGGCTTTAGGTGTTTTCGCTCAATAAACACTCACAACGCCCGGTCTGGGAATCGAAACCGCGATCCTATGATTGCGAGTCCGCTGCCCTAACCACTATACAGTAAATATACACAGTCGCGTGAAACTGTAGATTAATTAAAACATACGATATCACATGCAATGACATCACATGTAAGTTATCATGTAAGAAGCTACATGAGAAAGATTCTGTTTAAGAAACACACAAGTATTTTCACACGAAAGAGTAAATCGATGCAGATGTCTATATGTCACATCAAGAATGCCACAGTTAATGAGCATTAGAATATTCTTTTACTTTTATTTTATTCTTTTAGTTAATTCAGTCATTTGATTGCGGCCTTGGTGGAGCATCGCCTTAAACGGTTTTTTTAGTCGAAGAAATCGGCCCCAGGACTTATTCTTTGTAAGCCTAGTACTTATTCTATCTCCTTTTGCCGAACCCACCGCTAATTTACAGGGACGTAAACACACCAACATCAGTTGTCAAGCGATGGAGGGGGGACAAACACAGACACAAAGACACACTCACATAAATACATACATACATACACACACACACACACACACACACACACACACACACACACACACACACACACA
>NC_068993.1:19845955-19847499 GCF_001194135.2 Octopus bimaculoides
ATATATATATATATACGACGGGATTTTTTCAGTTTCCGTCTACCAAATCCACTCACAACGCTTTGGCAGGTCCGAGGCTATAGTAGAAGACACTTGTCTAGAGTGCCATGCAGTGGGACTGCACCCGGTTCAGGAAACAAGCTTCTTGCTACACAGCCACACATGCGCCTTTGTACATGAATTTTATACATATTTACGTATCCCCATATAGACAAAGAAAAAATGTGCTTATAGATATGGTGCATGTGCGTTTCTTCGTGTAAGTATGTTTGTGAACAAGAGCACACAAAAATTGTTTGTGGTTATTACTGTATCAGAATATAGTACTATTAGCTACATATCAAACTATTTATTTAATTACAGTAAATTGATTGAGGTGGTAATTTTTTACGAAGTAGTGCACACACTAAATTGTTAGTTTCAAAATTTGGCATAAGGCCAGCAATTTGGGGGTTGGAGTTAAGTCGATTATATCGAGCCCAGTGTTCAACTGGAACTTATTTTATCAATCCCAAAAGGGATGAAAGGTAAAGTTGACCCTGGAGGTATTTGGACTCAGAAACTAATGACAGACAAAATGCTGCTAAGCATTTCGCCCAGCGTGCTAACTATTCTGCCTTAAGAAAACACTAAATTGTTAATTGTTAAAGAATAAGACGCCGTGTAATATTCATGTATTTCCCATCTGCATGTATCGTATAAATATCAAATTAATGTTAAGGGCGGCGAGCTGGCAGAACCGTTAGCACGCCGGGCAAAATACATAGCGGTATTTCGTCCGTCTGTACGTTCCGAGTTCAAATTCCGCTGAGGTCGACTTTACCTTTCATTCTTTCGGGGTTGATAAAATAATTACCAGTTAAACACTGGGGTCGATGTAATCGACTTAACCATTTCCTCTGAAATTTCAGGCCTTGTACCAAAATCTGAAACCAATATTAAATCAATGCTAGCATTAGACTGGCATCTTATTTTATCAACTCATGAAGAATGGAAGTCGAAGTTACTTCCGACAAGTTTTGAATTTAGAACATAAAAGACCATAACTAAATACACAAAGTATTTTGTGAGATATTCTATTTACATAACCACCCTACTTAATTATGATAATATTGTTTATCAAATCCATATCATTAGGGAGTAAATGAAATCAGTATCTCTCAAAAACAGGGAGACTAAACAAGTTAACACCGGAAGTAAATCTAGTGAGAAACATTTGAAACAATTACCATTTTGGAGTCTTCTGCAACCATATTGGTGGCATATGATGCATTTCCACATTTTATCTTTTATCTTTTACTTGTGTCAGTCACTAAACTTCGGCCATGCTGCGCCTTGAAGAAGTTTCAATCGAATGAATCGACCCCGGTACTTACTTTTTTCTTAAGCCTCGTACTTATTTTATCGGTCACTTTTGCCGAACTGCTAAGTTACAGGGATGTAAACACACCAAAACTGGTTGTCAAGCGGTGATGGGGACAAACACACACACACACACACACACATATATATATATATATGTATATCTATACATAAATATATAT
>NC_068993.1:19847604-19850028 GCF_001194135.2 Octopus bimaculoides
ATATATATATATATATATACACATATATACGACTTGCTTCTTTCGGTATCCGTCTACTAAATCCACTCACAAGGTTTTGGTCAGCTTGTGGCTATAGTAGAAGACACTTGCCCAAGGTGCCATGCAGTGGGACTGGACCTGGAACCATGTTGTCTGGAAGCAAGTTTCTTACCATATAGTCACGCCTGAAACTTCTCATCTGAATATAAAGCGTCCAGACAACTGTTCGTATCCTACCATAAGTAAAGCAATCTCCTCCTTTTAACGACCCCAAATGCAGAATTAGAAAGAAAAGAAACCCCACACAAGTAATATGAGCTATAATGTGTGTACGACAAACCTATATATTGTAGTGCACTTCCTCTTCTAGTGTTCTTTTATACCACCATCTCCAGCACCCACAATAACATAATGCTATTAATGTATAATTATACGTGATTTCTTAAATATGATAATTAAATATTGCAAGCTGAGTGAAAGACAAAAGCATCAAACGCAAAGAATACAAAATAATAACCACATCTTAACTGATCTATAATTAGAATACTTTTAAAAAAATATTCATAATTATTTTCTTGTTCTTGTTTTAATCGTAAGTGACGCTGGCAATAATCTATATAGCTTCTTCTAAAGTAATTATCATAACACAGTAATTAGTTGACAACTGATAATATGTTTCAATGTAAGTGTAAATATTAATTGATATCTTAAATCAGAATCAAAGACTTCAGCATTGTGGCCTTTGGTAACTTAAATTTGGATTTTCAAAACAAATATTTATTCAATGAGAAAATATTGAAAATCTCATTGATTTTCGAAAAAATGTATCAAATCTGTTTTTATATAAACAACGCTGACTGAACTTTATTTCAGATGTCTGTATGTGTTTATCCTCACATTAGAAATGTAAATTTGTTTGAATTTTGAATTTCTTATTTTTATGTGTATGTCTTTATATACAGAAAAATTATGTGTATATGTACATGTGTATGTTTGCATATATGTATATGTGTACTGATGAGGTTAAATATTAACAATATTTATTACAGATTTTCGTTGTAGTTACAGTAACACAAAAGAAACTTAAAAAATAACATTCTTACGTCTGTGAATTTGAGCATATCCATTTTCGTCATTAAAGTGTAGATATTCATTGTTTACGGAGATATCAAGAACATATTCATCTGTATGAGGGTATCTCATTCTTATTTCAACGTTGCTTTCTCGTTGGGATCGTATAGCCACTGCTACCAGAGTGGTGAATTGTTTGGGCATAGAAGCTACAAATTAGGAAAACATACAATACAGATTTATTTGTCTCGTATAATTAATAACAAATCCTTCAACTGTTTATTCGCTAAGGAGGAATAACGAGGCCGAAATATACTCAGTCATTACCGTACAATCAGACAAACTCCTCATTACACGTCACCTTTAAAATTTTAATCAGTTTTAATTTTGGAGTTCTCTCACTTGCTTTTCTAGAAAGCAATTCTCATTAAGAGTGTCCTAATAGTTGCAGATAACCTTATTTCGTTTTTCTTATGAGCTCCTCAACGCTCATGATTATTTTCTTTTCTTATTACGGATGTATTTTCAATAGGTTTCAAATTCTTTTTACGATTACATTACGTCAACGCACTCCTACCTAATATGTTGCTGTGTTCTTTTTTCTTTCAAGATTATTGTAGCGATATGAAAGAGATTTAACTGTTGTTTCTAGAAAATCAAGCGACCACGTAGAGTCGTATTCTCGGGCTCGAAGCATCATTGTACGTAGCTGCTGATAATAACATAAAATTTGATAAATATGATTATACTATTTTTCCTTTCAAATCCATTGGTTTTCACTCCTCAGTTATCATATCACATTATTCACCACTTGAGATATCTAGAGTTAGCAAAATCAGTAAGATGTACAGAGGTCAAAATAGTTGGTCCCTTGTAGAATGAGTTAGGATTTTGTTCTCATGAAGTAACTAATTGACGTACGTTGAAATGGTTTCCGAATTGAAACTAGGACTCTCCGCTAATGAAGCTATCACATATTTTTTTTTCCACTAGGCACAAGGCCTGAAATTTTTGGTAAGGCGGTCAGTCAATTAAATCGATCCCAGTAATTCACTGGTACTTAATTTATCAACCCCGAAAGGATAAGAGGCAATGTCGACCTCGGCGGAATTTGAACTTAGAACGTAAAGACAGACGAAATACCGCCAAGTATTTCGCCCGGCGTGCTAACGTTCTTGCCAACTCGCCGCATATTAAATGCACACCTTGCACTTTATGTTGCTGAATTCTACTTTCTTCACATACTGTATGCATAATTAATTCCTTTCATCTTTTGAGTTTTATAATATCGTGACGGAAAAGCAGTTTAATTATCAGTTTCGAAAGACAACCAATCAGCTAACACAATATGAA
>NC_068993.1:19850171-19850535 GCF_001194135.2 Octopus bimaculoides
TATATATTTGTATGTATATATATATTATATGTTTGTATATATATTCTATACATAGAGGCAAAAATATTTTCATAAATTTACACACACGCACATATACACGCATATATATATATATATAATGCATGAATAAATATACATATATACAATAATACAAATATACATACTTATATACATTCACACTAATTTACAAAAATATATACGTACGTACATATATATGTATGTATGTATGTACATATGTATGTATGCATGTATGTATGTATATATGTATGCATGTATGTATATATATATATGTATGTATGTATTATGTATGTATATTTGTGTGTGTGTGTGTGTGTGTGTGTGTGTGTGTGTGTGTGTGTGTGTG
>NC_068993.1:19851577-19852444 GCF_001194135.2 Octopus bimaculoides
ATGTATGTATATATATATATACGACGGGCTTCTTTCAGTTTCCGTCTACCAAATCCACTCACAAGGCTTTGGTCGGCCCGAGGCTATAGTAGAAGACACTTGCCCAAGGGGCCCATGCAGTGGGACTGAACCTGGAACCACGTGGTTCGTAAGCAAGCTACTTACCACACAGCCACTCCTACGCCTATATTGGGGAGATCTATGACCAAAGCTATTTCTGGAATGACTTGCACATTTTTTCGATATAAGACTATATTATTAATACCAAGACGCCTGAAAGCGGCTCTGGTTCTATGATACAAACTCTCTGCTTCAAAAGCAATCTATATTAGAACCTTCGATCACAATTTCACGCTAATTTATGTTTCAAACATCCATTTAGTAATGACACTCAATTTACAAAATTCTTCATTATTTTCGAAATTAATTGAAACTATGAAGGCATAATTTAACAGAAAAATGTTAAGCCGGTCGGTGAATAGGTCAACCATTGTTGTGGCTACTACTGCTATTTCTGCGATTGAATAGCTAACGTAAGTTTTGACATACTTCCATACAAGTTAACCGTAATCTTCCATGAATGACTGACTTATCTTGTATTTTGAATATCAGTTTCTTTTGTTCTCCTTAAAACCCCATAAAGATAATTGTTTCCTCTTTGAGCTTTTAAAACTACATTCAACGTTCTAGAATTTGATATTTCAAAGACGCACTCTAGTAGAAAGCGTTTCAGGCGCAAATATCACTAAACATTCTGTATACAATACCTCCAATGCTACTACATACGGGTATGTATATCGATGTATGGATATATGGATATATATATATATATATATATATATATATATATATATATATATATATATA
>NC_068993.1:19852699-19856648 GCF_001194135.2 Octopus bimaculoides
TATATATATATATATATATATATATATTCGTAAATATACATACACACACATATGTGTATGTGCGTGTTTGTGTCTATGGATGACTTCATGAAACAAAGTCTAACGAAATGATATGTGCATTTCCTATTATATAAGTTGGCACAAATTTGTCTCATGGGGTTGGGCAGGGGTGAGGCTGCTCATGTGTTGTCAGTATTTATCTCTTTCAACATATATCGGATATTTACCTGCAAGTCTCTACCAACTTTTATGCGATAATTCAACAGTCCTTTCCATGCTGCTGATGTTGGTATGTGATAGATCTCTTATAGGACATCTTAATACCAATCATCTCTTTTTAGCTTGGAAGTGTATAATTTCTATTCTGAATTTTCAATTATCATTCTAACCTTTACCGTTTAAGTTCAGTCTTTTCTATTTAATCATATTTTAATATATATTGTATTCTGCGGCTAACTACCTGTCTTGTCAATTACTTCTGACGCTGATATCAATTCTTATATCTCCATTTTCAAAGCGATACGAAAGTCCATCTGAAACTACTTAAACTATCACTCCTTTCCTTTTACTAACACTTTTTCAGCGCCGCCCCACCTCTTGCTACGACTCTAGGATACCTCCTCTTCATTTTTAATCTACATACACCTAATATCAAGCCAGACTGATTTAATTCCAAACACTAGTTTGACGTGGGCGACCACTTACCTCTACGCCACAATTCTATTTATAAGCGAATCTTTGGAACATCACTGCTTGACCCAACTTGGTTTCAGCCAAATTTCAGATACGTATTCTTCTCAATATATGTGAGTGTATATGTGTGTGTGTGTGTATACGTGTATGTATGTATGTATGTATGTATGTATGTATGTACGCGTATATGTGTGTGCGCACGCTTGTATATATATATATATATATATATATATATATATATATATACGTGTGTGTGTGACCGTGTGCATATATGTATGATATTCTTTTACTTTCTAAAGAGTTCTTATACCATACTTTCAAATGGAATCATTATCATTGGTAATCAATGTTTAGTTTCGCAACCTTGATTTTCTGGTTCGATAAAATAAAGTACCAAGTTTAAATACTTGGTTCGAAGTAATCGACTAACCCCTGTCCCTATAACTATTGCTGTCTTTGTGCCAAAATTAGAAAGAATTTGTATTATTGCTATTGTTGTTGTTGTTAAGCATTGTTAGTATTCCTCAAAGTGCACGGACCCAATCATCAAATAAAATGTGCTTTGTTTTATGAATAGAACATATCTTGCAATGAATATTCTTATAAGTACTATCTCTGGCGGCTATATTCATATGTAGCGTCCGTAAATACTGAGGCATCCGTCTTCTACATGTTTCATTCATTAGACTGCAACCATGATGAATCATCGTCTTGAATGGTTTAGTCGAACAAGCTATGTTGTCCTTTTGTCGATGTTACGTTACGGGGAGGTTAAACAAACCAGCAGGGTTGTCAAACGGTGGAGGGTGGACAAACACAAACGTAACGACAGACAGACACACACACACACATACACACTACTCACACACACGCATATATATTTATGTCGTTTGTGCGTGCTTGAATGAGTGTGTATATATTTGACGAGCTTCTTTCAGTTTCCATCAACTACATCCACTCAAAAAGATTTGGTCGGCCGGAGCTAGAGTGAAAGACATCTGCCGAAAGAGCCACACTGTGAGATTGAACCCAGAACCATGTGGTTGGAAAGCGTACTTCTTATCACACAGCCAGGCCTGTGCCTATGCTAACAAACGACTTACATTCTAATTTTTATTTTATTTTTTCTAAATTAATCTTTTCCACGGTAAAGTTTTTTGTTTGTTTGTTTTTATTTTTCTCTTCTTTTCTTCTCCCCGATATATTAGTAATTGATTTTTTTTACAACCATACATCCTACCTGACAGCCATTTTTAAATTTTTATTTTGCTCTCTTGGTGAGATGTTATTACATTCCAGATGAGTAGCCACCGTGTTATAGAGTACAAATATAAGGACTTTCTCATGCTGCTAGCAAAAAAGCTTTTGGTCTTTTTTTCTTTCCGGTGGATCTCTAGTATTATTTTTTTCTTTCTTTTCTTTCATAATCAGTATTATACTATTTTCCCCTCTATTTACTATTTAGCAGTTTATTCTGGTATACTTAGTAATTCATTGAGTTCTTTAGCAGTCTCATAAATACTGATTAGTTATTTCAACCAGAAAATTGTTGCGGAGTTTCGTAATTCCGGAAGTTTTCTAGTTTACTGCAGATTTTATCGTGAATGCCTCACTAGTTACGTAGGGTCTTGCTTGCAGTGTTATTGCATTCTTCAGTTCCTTCTCATATATTACGATCTTTGAATGGATAGAATGTGTTTGTTTGTTGTTGTTGTTGTTGCTAAGGCGGCAAGTTGGCAGAGTCGATAGCATTTCGTCCGTGCTTGCGTTCTGAGTTGAAACACCGCCGAGTTCGACTTTGCTTTTCATCCTTTCGGGGTCGATAAATTAAGTACCAGTTGCATACTGGATCGATTTGTCGACTGCCCCCTCCCCCCACTACCCAAAAATGTTGAGTCTTGTGCCTAGAGTAGAAAAGATTATTATTATTATTATTATTATTATTATAATTATTATTATTATTATTATCATTGCTGTTAAGGCGGTGTGCTGGCACAATCGTTAGCACGCCGGGCGAAGTGCTTAGCGGTATTTTGTTTGCCGCTAAGTTATGAGTTCAAATTCCGCAGATGTCGATTTTGCCTTTAATACTTTCGAAGTCAATAAATTAAGTACCAGTGAAACACTGGGGTCGCTGTAATCGACTAGTCCCCTCCCCAAAAGTTCAAGGCCTTGTACCTTCAATAGAAAGGTTTATTATTATTATTATTATTATTATTGTTAACCTGGTTTCAGGTTCAGTTCCACTTAGCCATATCTTAGGCAAGTGCTTTCTGCTATAACCCTCGGCTGACCAATATTTGGTGGAGAGAACTTGTGTTGTATAGATGCCCGTCGTATATGTGTGTGAGTGTTTCTATATGTATGTGCGTGCCGAAAAACTACGTGTGTATATATATATATATATATATATATATATATGTACTATGTATGTATGTTTCTTTGTGTGTATGTAAGTACGTTTGTATGTATATGTGTATGTATGTGTCTGTATGCCTTTGTGTTGGTTTAGTAACACCCCTGTAACTTAGGGGCTCTGTGTAAGGTCCGACAGAATACTACCAGACTACTGACATCAAATTCTTCGACTAAACACTTCAAGACAGTACCCCAAAATGGCCGCAGTCTAATAACTAAAACAAGTTAAGATGAGAGATACGACTATTAATAATGGTGGTCAGTGCAACGGCAGTATCGTGAGAATGCAGGACATTTGTTAAAAAACACATATATATTCTGAGTTCAAATCCCGCCGGGTCTGCAGTAGCTTTTCATATTAGGGCTCGATAAGATGAATACCAGGTATATACTGGATTGATATGATTAAGGGTTCTTTCCCTAAAGCCTTTTAGACATTATAACTAAAGTCACGTATCTAACACGTAAAGGCCTTGCTATTGGCTGCAAATTTTGGCACAAGTCCAGCAAAATGGGGATGAAGGGTAAAGTCGGTTACATCGACCCAGTTTTCAACTGGTGCTTATTTTATCGACTCCGAAAAGATGGAAGGTAAAGTCGACAGAACCCGTAACCATATGGTTGAGAAGCAAGCTTCTTACCACACAGTCACTCCTGCGCCTATATATATATATATATATATATATATATATATATATATATATATAGAGAGAGAGAGAGAGAGAGAGAGAGATGTATATATGTATGTATGTATGTATGTATGTATGTATGTGTGTGTGTGCATATATAATATATATAATATATATATATAGGTATATGAATATATATAATATATATA
>NC_068993.1:19857209-19858530 GCF_001194135.2 Octopus bimaculoides
ATATATATATATATATATATATAATTCGTTGGAAACAGCTGTAATGTATTGTCACTTATCTATCGTTTGTTATTTATTTATTTATTTATTTATTCATTTATGATTCACCTTTCTCAGAACCTATTCCTCGCGTGTTCCGAAGTATATTATGGATTTAAGATTTATAGACTTGAAGAGGTTAGTCGGCAAGACTATAAATCTTAAATACAGCCTTCCCACATATATAAATCTGTATATCTATACAATGTGTAAATATGTATATTTAATACAATGTGCGTTTCTGAATTAGCCTAAGGGCTGATAACTCAGCTAGCTTCAGTTAATTGTACACATAACCTGAATATCTTTTTACTTGTAATTCCGTGTCAATGTTTGTATTCATCTATAGTTGGTGTGTAAGCATTTTAATTGTGACCCGACCCGGTGCCTCATTATTCAAGCACCTGAATCTTTATGTGTGTGTGTGTGTATGTATATGTGTGTGTGTGTGTGTGTGTGTGTGTATGTGTGTCTGTATAACATATATGTATGTATCTCTGTCTCTCTATTTGTCTCTGTCTGTCTGTCTCTCTCTCTCTCTCTCTCTCTCTCTCTCTCTCTTTCTGGGTTAGAGACAGCTCTTCTCTATATAGAGTACACTACGAAATGCTCAAGAGATTTGAACTTGAGAAGGTAGAGGTGTAAATGTAAAGCCACACAAGTTAGGCAAGTCAATTTATACAGAATATTAAATACATTTAATGCAAAACAATGTACATGTGTATGGATATAAAACAGTCCGACTTACACAGAATATAAATGATACGAGGAGTTAAATTGGTTGATTAATGATGTCATGAAATATAAACTTACTTGTGGCTGGCGCCTTATAAGAATTGCAGTTTTTGGTTGGGCGAAGTTTCATGTAGATGTCGCAATTGTTAGTTGACCAGAGGCAACAATGATAGTAAGGAATCACATCCCAGACCCAATGAGATAGCTGTGGTACGTGGTTTACTTTTGCGTAAGGATAGGCACCAATAGCTGCAGCTTTGTCTGGAGTACTGCCATGATAGGAATCTTTGCTGTAAATTAGACTCCCATCTTTACGATAGCAGCATTGGTTCCCGGCAGCTCTCACCCTGTAATAAAAATATTGGGTTAACAACATGTATGTATGTATGTACGTATGCTTGAATATATATATATATGTGTGTGTGTGTGTGTGTGTGTGTGTGTGTGTGTGTGTGTGTGTATGTGTGTATACATATATGTATACATACATCTATATATACATACATACACACACACACACACACACACACACACACACACACACACA
>NC_068993.1:19862849-19863335 GCF_001194135.2 Octopus bimaculoides
TGTGTGTGTGTGTGTGTGTGTTGTATTTAGGGATGGTCATATTGCCAGTTTAGCCAATAAAAACACACGCACTGTATATTTGGTGTTAATTTGCTTCAGCTTTATATTACATTACATTACATTAATCCTATTTCGGCCAGAGTTCTTTCGTCACACTTCTGTGACCTCATCAGTGGTCCTTTGGTATCTTCTTTCTTATGTGTGTCCCACCTTGCTAACTATCAGCCATTTTGTATTTTGTATTCCTATTGTATGTTTCTACGCATGCGTATCCCTCTATGTGTGTCTATGTTTTGTAAGTGCATGTGTGTGTATGGGGAGTGCCTGTATTATCTATATCCTCTGTTAACACATGGTTAAACTGGCAAATGACCATCCCCAAATACAATAACATCTGTTTCAACACACGATTTCACATCAAAAATTTTGCAAAACAAATATATATATATATATATATATATATATATATATATATATATATATATA
>NC_068993.1:19863428-19864306 GCF_001194135.2 Octopus bimaculoides
ATATATATATATATATATATATATATATATATATATATATATATATATATACTCTTATACGCTCATACCTAAGTGGTGCTTAGATCTACGCAAAATAAAATAACTTAATAACTTACACATGAGAGTTTGCCTTCGATATGTTTGTAAGCTCAACTTCTATGAAACCTATTTCATAATCGCAATCAGATCCTCTACAGGAATATTTGCTGGGATTAAACTCGAATTGCCTTTCGTACAACTTGTGGTCCTTCTTGATGGTCACTAGCTTCTTGTATTGTGGCTACAAATATGAAAAAAAAAACGATATTAAATTAAATGTTTTGATCAATGATTTTTTAATCATTTAAGACCACATCAAATTTCTGTGAGAGAATAAATTCTATGGCGTTCGTATTTTCTAAAAGACCTTAGCAACATTTGTCAAAAGAGTGTAAATACAGTAACGTTTCGATTTAATGAACCAAGAGGGGTGGGAACTATTCCTTAATGCTAGAAGTTCGTTAATTCCTTTCGGCTTCAACAAAATAAGTACCAGTTAAGCACTAGATCGATGTAATTGACTAGTCCCCTCCCTCGAAAACATTATTATTATTATTATTATTATTATTATTATTATTATTATTATTATTGTTCAGTAGTTTTATTTTTATAACGTGCTTTCACTTCACTACCGAGCGCAGCTTTGTGCGCCTTGGGTATGTGCTATGGTTTGCTGTGGTGCTCTTATGGTTACTGTATTGAAAGTGTTTTGCGTAGGATGTGTGCTGTGCCTAGTAGTGCAATTTTCTGTATGTTATATATATTTGTAAGTCCTGGTGTTTTTGTTATGTATTTGTCTGAATATTTTTTTTTATTATACCTAAGGCACCTACTATGAT
>NC_068993.1:19865434-19868264 GCF_001194135.2 Octopus bimaculoides
TTTTAGTATTGATCTAACTCGTCTATAGTACTCCTTCTTTATTTTTTCTTTCATTTGTGTATGTTGTATCCTATCTAGTTCATTGACTCCTAAATATTTATATGGCTGGCTTTCGTCTAGTTCTCTTATTTCATTGGCTTTATCTATTATTATTATTATTATTATTATTATTATTATCATTATTATTATTATTATTATTATTATTATTATTATTATTATTATCATCGACATTTTTATTATTATTATTAGTAGTAGTAGTAGTAGTAGTATTGAGTGAGAGAGCAGCGCATGCCATCAAAGGGACGTTGGGGTACAAATATACGAAACCCAATATACCAATCATGACTACCCGTCTGATAAGGGTATATCAGGCACATGCATCACAACCATATGTGTGCGACATAGTGGTTGAACTCATATCAAGATAAACAGCACATGACCATGCAGGTGGGGTCCAGTTAGAATTTTCTTCAGGTCGCGTAGCCCATCCCGCTCAAAAGGTCCCTGAATAAGGTTTCTTTAAGGATGATGAACGAAACACCCATGTTTCCAGAAGTGTATTATTCAAACCCCAACGAATTCATTGCAACACATGGCTATGATGCTCCCCCACTACTTCTGCTCGAAATCAGAGATGCGCATATGGTTAGGCACTAAGGGATATGCTCAAGTGGTTAAGGACAAGCAACTCACATCCAAATTTGTGGTATTGAGCAGAATATTTGCTGTAGCCCATCTTTTATACCATGAGAAAACATGTACACGATAACACTTTCAATCAGTTAAGATCAAAAGCCATGAAAGACTGGCTTATTATTATTTGTAAGGCAGTGAGCTGACCAAATCGTTAGCACGTCGGGAGAAATGCTTAGCGGCATTTCGTCCGTCTTTATGTTCTGAGTTCAAATTCCGCCGGGATCAATTTTGCCTTTCACGCTTTCGGGGTCGATTGAATAAGTACCAGTTACGCACTGGTGTCGATGTAATCGACTTAATCCCTTCCCCTAAATGTGAGGCCTTGTGCTTCCACTAGAAAGAATTATTATTATTATTATTATTATTATTATTATTATTATTATTATTATTATTATTATTATTATTATTATTATTATTCCTCTCGTTGAATCTGAAATCCTTTAAAGCGAGTTTACTGTAACTATAATTGTAAAAGTAAAACCGTACACTCTGGAGAAAGAGGGGAGGAAAAAGCGGGGTGAAAGCAGGAGAGGAGTGTGAGAAGGAAAGGAGAAAGAGATGTAGAATTCCAAGGAATGCCTTAATACACACAATCAGTCTGTTTGGAAACCAAACCTGAAGGATTGAAATCGCATTCATAAATAAGCTACGAGCAAGGCGGACATTGATTAGGAATGACAGAATAACTGAATAAATGAATAATATTTAATAACAAGTATAAGAGTACGAACATTTGAATTAAAAATGAAGAAAACACCCAAAAATGTACAAAGGTGAAACAACGATAAGAGTACCAGATTCAAAATGGTAAATCATCAGACAAATTACTGTACTCTACATATTCTGAACAGGTAACAGTTCTTGATCTGTCATGGACATTGTACAGTGAACTTCGTTATATCTCTTTACTCTAAATAATTCAATCAATTTTCTGAGCTGTTGTCTGATAAATGACTTCAACTGATACCTTGCGTCGAAATCGAAGCAACTACATCGTGGGCAGAGAAACGTTCTACTCAATAACACTCACAGCAATATAATTCTCAATAAATTTAAATCCATTTCATTAGGTATCAAAATTGTTCATTACCGAACCATTTATCCGACTTCGACAAAAATTCGGGAATACTGTACAATATCATGCAGTATACTGTGCCTTCTACTGAATAAACAGATTCTGTTTTTTGAAATTCCTTATTCTGTATTCGGTGTGTTAAAAATAGCTTCGTTTTTTAACTTTTTTTAGTGGATTGATAGAGATTAAACATACTCTGCTATAGAATTGCATTAATTTGTACCTGTGAAATAAAATCATGTTCTTTACTTTTCTTCGCATATAAATATTTCACCGAATACGTGGTACAGTATGATATATTTTAAGAATTTTAAACGGATTAATAAGTATCAAACAGACCCTGCTTTAATGGACGGATTAAGTTGAATTTGTTAAATACAGGTTAGTTCCTTGTTTTCCATAGCTTATTTTATATTTTAAATATATATTTAGTTCTCCAGAAAACTGAAAAATCCAGAAAACTGAAAAATCCAGAAATCCGTCTAAGTTTGCAGGATATTTGTTCAGTGTTGTTTTAAATTGCTAGAATGGTTATATAGTACAATGTAGTTAAATTGAATCAAACTAGCTACATAAACAGCAATCATGAGAAGTCATTGCTACAGAATATTAATATACATTTAATGGCCCATCTACAATGTTGCAGAGCCAAGCTCTATTTTCTCTAACCATTATTTGCAAATAACTGTTTTTCTAATGGAGAAATAGAAAAACTGTTTAACGGTTTTATGCATTTCGATGGGAGATAACCTATGGTATGTTCACTCTAAATAAAAATACGCAACGTAAATGCGTAAGGATGGCTGAATTGGTTGCTAGAATTGCAAAGCGCTGGCACATGACCCTAGGTGAGGATGACGACACTTCTCGTGCTTTGGAGATGGCAGAGTATCCAAGACATTATTTTTCTTTTTCTTTTTTTTTCTCTTTTGTGGTAGGTGGTTACCTCGAATTATTCTAAGTACACTATGCCGCTATTGAGAATTCTATTTTTTAGATACTATTTTAATATTTTACTATTTTACTATTTTACTTGTTTCAGTCATTTGACTGCGGCCA
>NC_068993.1:19868653-19877205 GCF_001194135.2 Octopus bimaculoides
AAAATGTAGTTTCTCCCCTTGATCAACGTGTACCCCACCTGTTTGTGTGTTGCATCTCGTCCTTTGATATTGTCCTCCATGTTTGGTATTGTTCTCATTATTATTATTGTTATTATTATTATTATTATTATTATTATTATTATTATTATTTATTTATTTATTTATTTATTGCCCTCAAGGGGCTAAACATAGAGGGAACAAACAAGGATAGACAAAGGGATTAAGTCGATTAGACCGACCCCAGTGCGTAACTGGTATTTATTTAATCGACCCCGAAAGGATAAAAGGCAAAGTCGGCCTCGGTGGAATTTGAACTCAGAACGTAGCGGCAGACGAAATACTGCTAAGCATTTCGTCCGGCGTGCTAACGATTCTGCCAGCTCACCGCCTGTTATTATTATTATCATCATCATCATCATCATCATCATCATCATCATCATCATCAGTATTATTATTATTATTATTATTATTATTATTATTATTATTATTATTATTATTATTATTATTATTCCTCTGCTTGGTGCCTGTGGTGAAAGAGGTCGTCTGGTGGATGAGGCTGAAAGGCATGAGGTCAGATACATTCCTCTTTAGTAGAGAAGTCTGATCGACTCACTTGAAAATGAAAACGAGGATGGAAAGAGAAGCGCTGTCCTCGAGTGAGTTTACTGAAAAGGTCGGTAAAAGTTGTGAAGTTGACAAGAGTGGAGGGTGCCTCTCTGAGTGTAGACCTGTAAGTCGGGGAAAGGGAACTGGAGCAGACACTTGCCTTTGGTGTTCAGGGAGAACTTGGACAGTGGCGTTCCTCAATTATCCCTAAAAATAATCGTGTATCAATTGGACTACATTTCTATCACCCCCCCCCCACCAATCCTTTTTGTTATTTCGTTTCCTTCTCATTGAATACCGTGTATAGTTACTCTTTTTTGTTTATTTATTCATTTATCATTTCATGTTTGTTTTGTATTGTCCCCCACTCTCATCTTTCACCCTGGTGGCAAATAAATGAAATTATAATTATTGTTATTGTTGTTGTTGTTGTTGTTACCGTTGTTTTGTTGGGGTTTTTTTATGTTGTTATTAGTAACGAGGACACTAATTATGATTCTTAAAAAGAAACTAGTTTTAAAATTAACTTCATCCTGTCTTGGGAAAGAATGTTAATCGACGTAAGTCTAAATTCAATGAACTGTACCTTATGTCTATCTTCTTTATAACCAATGAGATTAATATTGACTCTGGCCTTGTAGTCCAAACTAAGTAGGTGTGGCTTCCATGAAATACGCAAGCGTTCAACATCAGTTTTGTCCCAGTCTTTAGGGTTTAGAGTGGTAACCGTTTCGGGCTTTAGTTTAGGTAAGACTGCAAATGAGAATACAAAAATAGTAATACTACGAGAGTTGACGAAATGCTTTTTGTTTGCTTGGAAAATGTGTATGTTTTTGCTTTTTGATTTATTGAAAATTTCACAAATAACGGCACCATTGGTGATCTGAAAAGCCGTTTTTGCGAATTTTCGTTATCTATGAAATTTCTAAGTACGAGGAGATGCTGAAAAGTTCCTGATTTTAAAGGTATTACGAAAGACCTTGCTGGAGGCCCAACATTTCATGTTCTTTTAGATGAACTGAATGACTGCTGCAATAAGGGAGTGAATGAAATCATAATTAACTGATCCTCCTGTATTTTCTTTTACCCAAAGCCAGGAACTTTTCAGCACTCTCTGGCAAAGTAATTAAGCAGTATGATCAATATCTCTTAAATTAGATCTATTATATAATTATGGAAAAGATATAAACATTTAAGAAATCTTTTAAATAGTACCTTTTTTTTTTTTTTTTGCTGTACAACAATTTTTTAATATGGCTATTTGCTTGAATTTTCTGTTATTTTTCGATACCGTTATTTTTAAAGTTTAATGTTTTGGGACGGGAAAATTGATAAATTGATTAGCAACAATTAGTCTTGTCGATCTGGGGTCTAACTTTTAGCTGGAGTGCGGGCAGATATTTCTTAGATCTCACCACAATCGACAAATATGTGGCAGTAACATCTTCATTTGATCTGCACAAAGAAGTCATCTTCGTGACTAGTCAATTGAAATCAATGTTTAATTCAACAGATGGTGTTACCAACAAATGGAAGGTATTTATTACTTGCCAAGAAAATTACATCCTTATCTTAATTCTGTTTCTATTTTCTACATCACAAGACGGAATCTGATACAAAGTATTCGTATTATAACATGAATGAGCATATAAAAATTCAAAACAAGTAAATTTCCTTTTCCAGTGTGTGCTCATTTGGGTTTTTCTTTTCCAAATTTCAGTATCGACATCCCACAAATCATTTAATCCTTTGCCTGCCCAAAGCATTTTCATAAGTTTGTCGTAAATACCCTCGGTTGTTTTCAAATTTTTAGTTAGTCTCCGCTTCATACGTTCTGTGTAATATAAAACTTTACTTCCATGAGTCACAAATTACTCCGAAGACTACAAAAATTGGGAATGTATATCATATATGTTGCATGAACACCTGGGAAAATATGTATTATGTGTCACATGCGATACACAGGACAAACAAAGGGTTAATAATACAAAATCAACTGCCAACTTACCAACGTGCACTACAGCATATGGCTTGGAAGAATCTATGGTGTCTAGCTGTACTTTCAGCGTAGTTTCTCCTCTAAAAAGAAATCGTGGTACTGGACATCTAATTTTTGCTTTGTTGATCACGATGCCTTTAGAATCCTCTTTTGTCTGAGACAAATGCTGAAAGGTACATAGGGCAGTTGTATTTTCTTCTAAACACAAACCTGTAACTTCGAGCATCTCTCCCCCAAACATTCCGATAAACCTTGTTGATACGCTCAAGTGCACTGAAAAGTAAGAAAATAAATTTCATTAACAGTTGTATAACGAAGACGGCACTCTGGCAGAATCGCTAGCATGACGGACAAAATGTAAGAGGTATCTCGTTCGTCTTCACGTTATGGGTTCAAATTTTGCCTAAGTCGACTTTGCCTTTCATCTTTCTGGAATCGATAAATAAGTAGCAGTTAACTACTGGGGTCGATGTAATCGACTTACCTCCACTCTTCAAAAAAAGAAAACTGTAGACCCTGTCCCAAAATTCGAAACCACCAGTAGATGAATAATATCGATTTTCTTCATATAAACATAAAGCGTTAAGCTTGGAACGGATATAGTAGATTATATTGTTGCAACTACTTGAATGGTGAGATATTTTATATACATCCTGGTGACCTCTGAACTTAAAGCGTCATAAAACGGATCTAGATATTGAGCAGTTGTTTGTCCGAATAGTTAATTATTCTCCAATACTAACGCTCTGGTTTGTAATACTAATATATATTCTCAAAATAAATCTAACTATGAGATTGTTCCTAAAGGAAGGGATGAGTTTCCTTTTAAGTGAATTTGTAAAAAAAAAAAAACTTCATTAAGAAATATGAAATAGTCGAAAAGAGACGTGGAAAATCAATAGATAAGTTGAACTTACTTTCGCTAGTAATGTTAGTACAGCCACCTCGTTCTGGAAGATCAGAAGAGACTCGGAATAAAAATCTGCCTGGAACATCGAATCCGGAAACATGTGGTAAAGTGGAGAGATCGGTTTTCTCCTTTCCGGGAAGAACAGAAGTCCAACCACGATAATTCCCTGCATTTATACCTGCCTGTATTTAAAAGAAATATTAAAAAATACGATACAATCAGACGACCTTCAAACGAAATAAATGCATTGCAGATCAATAAATAGACAGTTAATGAATCACTGTTGTTGCTTTTTATTCCTTATTGTATGCCATATCATTAGAAAGCTAGTGTGCGGGTGTTACAGTACTCGTTTAGCTCTGATCGAGAAGACATATGAACAAAAATACGTCAGTCATGATCATGCTAAGTGTAATCTGAGGAATATTTCGTTCACCTTTCTTGCAAGTCGAGCTGTCGCGTTAGGGATCTGTTGTAGCGTGAGTCACAACACGCTCTGCGAGAATAGACTTGACCGTATGGCTAAATAGTAGCGGTCTGAGTGAGGGACAGAGAGATTTGGGGTTAATGACAGTAAGTTGTAAGGTGTCGTTTTGGTAGTTGTAGGAATATCGTTTGTTGGTTCGTGTATAGTTCGTGGAGAGCCTGTTGGATTGTTACGTTGGTGTTACCCTGCTCCGTTACATGTTTATTGTTACTACACGGTTATAGTGTAAACATGTATCGTCATAGAGGCGAAGGGCGGTAAGCTGGCAGAATCGTTAGCACGCCGAGCTGAATGCTTAGCGATATTTCGCCCGTCGCTACGTGCTGAGTTCAAATTCCACCGAGGTCGACTTTGCCTTTCATCCTTTCGGGGTCGATAAATTAAATACCAATGAAACACTGGAGTTGATGTAATCGACTACTCCCTTCTCCCACAAATTTCAGACCTTGTGCCTTCGGCAGAAAGGATTATAAATAGCGGCGATACTACAATAATTGGCGACGAGGATTCAAAGCTCACGTAGGTCAGTTAACAAGTTTTTGTGATGCAAAAACAGCAGCAAGAATAGCAACGGAAGTTGTAGAATCAACTACTTCAGCAACAAGAAAAACAACAGTAATGGGGTGATATCTTAAGAAGTCTGGAAACACTATAAGATCGTTTTCGCCAAACGGTGTATCGAACACTATAACAAAATTCAGTTATGATCTAAAGAAGAACATAACGTTTGCAGCGTTCTTTGGAAGGACAACGAAAAAGTAAGACTTTTATTACGTAAATTAACGCCGGGTGAACATGAAAAATATTGTAATTTCATACTACCCAACATAAACAGTGAAATTTGTATCCAGGAAACAGTGGAACTATTATCAAAAATATTCAGTGATAAGAGTTCCTTATTTAACACTCAATGGGAGTTTTGGAATCTAGTTAAAAGAAGATGAAGATTTTGTCATGTATGCCGGGGCCGTAAACCGAATGTATGAAAGGTTAGACTGAAGGAACCAACTCCTGATATGTTTAAGTGCCTCATTTTTGTATAAGGGCTTACGGCAAACAAAGATGCGGAAATACATGCAAGAATTCTCAAAAAACTTGAACAAGCGGACCAAAGTTTAACCCTGCAGACAGTTGCAAAGGAGTGTCGAGAAATGGTAAACTTACGCTAAGACGTAAAGAAAACTGAATAGGATTTCTCACAAGTACAAGCGATATAAACAAGATATAAACAAAAAGATATAAACAAAAAAAATTAAGACCAAACCCATGCTACAGATGTTGAGCCATACATTTCAGGAAGGATTGTCCTTTCAAAACGCAAAAATATTACAGTTTCCCAAAAGTAGGACACAAGAGCTCACACTGCAAAGTGAGTTTGGGAGGTCGAACATAAAGACTTCTAAAGCTTTCCCAACGGAAAGTAGAAGCAGCACTAAAAAGAGGAAATTTGTATATGTAAAAGTAAACGAAGTGAATATTAAATTACAACTAGATACTGATTAGGGCATCTCGCGGGAGCTCTCTCTCTCTCTCTCTCTCTCTCTATATATATATATATATATATATATATATATATATATATATATATGGCAAATGAAAGACGTAAGATGGAATATATGAGAATTAATTATTCATCACGACAATTGTTTCGACAAATGTAGCAGCGATCTTTCATGGATGGGACACTCAACAACTGGTTCAGGAGCATCCGGCGGTGCAGATGTATCTTGTTCGCTGATAGATACTCGTTAAAATAACAGTTTCTCAATGTAACTTCTCGTTTTGTAGGAAGAAAAGAAGTCAGAGGGGGAAATTTCTTCATTTTTATAGAAGAGCAAAACTAAAATCACAGTTGGAAAAAAAAAAGAGAAACGAACACGCAAATAAAGCGAGAAAAGTATTAAGAATATATAACATCCGTATATTATATGAGTGCATATGAGTGTGTGTACGTCTGTATGTATATATGCATATATATGCACTTATGTATGGATGGATGGATGGGGGGATGGATGGATGCATGCACGCACATATGCATGTATATGTGCATGTATACATGTGTTTCTCCATAAGTATTTGTGACTCCTTGTCTTAGCATCACGTGTGGTGTAAGCAAGCGTCATCGTCATACAAATGGTATCATTCATTTTGAATGTTCCGTAAAAACAAGTCCATCCAGAGAGAAAATTATCTTGCTTGGAAATATGTGAGGGTTGGCAAACGGCCCTGTTCTCTCGGCCGCTTAAAAAATGGCAACTTACTGCCATAAACAAGTATCGAAACCATTGCACAACGAAAGAATACTTTCTCATTTTAGCGATAAAACCTTCAATGATACTCCGAAACTTGTCAATATAAGCATGTGTTCACTTAAACATATTTATCTATTATCTTTTACTTGTTTCAGTCATTAGACTGCAGCCATGTAGGGCATCCCCTTAAAGGGTTTTTGTCGAACAAATTGACCCTATGACTAATTTTTGAAGCCTAGTATTTATTCCATGTTGCTGAACTGCTAAGTTACGAAGGTCATACACACGCCAATACCGGTTGTCAAATGATGATGGGGGACGAAAAAAGAGACACGCACACATATACGATGGGTTTGTTTCAGTTTCCGTCTACCAAATCCACTCACAAGGCTTTGGTCGGCTCGAGGCTTAGCAGAAGATACTTGCCCAAGGTGCCACGCAGTGGAACTGAGCTCAGAACCATGTGGCTGGGAAGCAAGATTCTTTCTACACAGCCGAGCTGTAAACTTATTTTTATACAAAAGAAGTATACTTACGTGATAGAATTTTTCCTTTGGGTAAACTTCTTTATAGTTGAACATGGCGTAGGTTTCTTGTTTGTTTGCTGCGAGAACTAACTGGAATGTGTTGATCTAGACAATTAGAAATAATAGATATATTGAATTATACTCAGCCAGTTTTCCAATTAAAGTGTACTTTGGGCTATAAACGAACCATTTAAATTTCGTTTAGTATTTGTTTTACAAGGTTTTTAATGTAAAATCGTGTGTTGAAATATATTTTGTATTTTAGAAAGTTCATTATGCCAATAATAAACACTCGTACTCAATCTAGATCACTTATTTATAGCTTATTTGTTAATTAGTTAACTACTTAACCATTTATCTAATCGATTGTTCGATAAATCGTTCGATCAATCAATCAATCAGTTATATTTGTCAAAGTTCTTTCGTCGCCATTCTTGACTTCATCAATGACCAGCCCTCTCTACTCCAGATCTACTGTGAGACTCCTAGTTTACAAGTAGTGTCTAAATATACAATAATATACAAGGGGGTACCCAAAAGAAACTGGAATTTTGCAATGTTTACACTTTTATTGCCTTCAAAGTATTCTCCATTTGAAGCAATGCATTGGCCCAGACGCGTTTTCCACTGTTTGAAGTAGTGCTGGAACTTTTGCGAAATGATGCCTTTGAACACCTCTATCGTTTTTTCTTCACCTCTTTCATATGTGCAAATTCTGTAGCACCAGTCTTCATCACCAGTGAAGACCTTCGAAAAAGGTTCACGACACAGTTAGTCGTGACGACTTTTTGAACTTACATGAGCAAGTGAAGTACGAATTTTGCTGCAACTCTTTTCATTCGCAATTCCTCGCTCGAAATTCGTTGGCAGAAGTTCCAGAACACATCAGTCTTATCAACAAGTTTGTCAATTGTTCGGTGACAGTCCTCCAAGATCAGTTCATGAATTTTCACAATGCTTTCATTCATTCGGGTGGTCGACAGTCGCTCTGAACAAAGATGGTCTTCAAACGACAAGTGAGCATTTCTAAAGCGTGAAAACAATTGGTAAACTTGTATTTTGCTCACAGTAACATCTTTATAAGCTGTTTGAAGCGTGACAACTGTTTTGGCTGCCATTTTCACAGCAGAAAACAGAATTTCACGGAAGCACGTTGTTCCTTCGTTTCAGCCATCGCAAAAATCGACGAACAGGAGAGAAGCACTACAAAACAAAGTTGCACTACATGGCAGTACGACTACGCCATACGACGCCGGTCGGCAGACTGATGCCTGACGGTTGCATTACGTTAGTTCTAGCGGTGGAAGCCTGAACTACAACGGGTTTGTCCCACAGAGAACGTTTCCTGTTACTTTTGGATATCCCCACGTAACTTTAAGTTAAAATTACGCTATATCATGAGCTATCAACTGTGTCTTTTCTACCATCACTAGTATTCACGTTTCTACATAATGCTCATCTCACCGAATATTTTCTGTATCACATGATATCGATTACCCTAGTCTAGGTTGGATAACCGTTTAGAGGCTCCCCTCTTAACTCGTGCAGTTGGGTTTTCTGTGTGGCATTAACAAATAAGTTTTAGTAGATGTGCGTATGGAGTTCTTCCCTAAGGCAACAGAGAGACTGAAAGAACTACAATTACGAAGCTGGATTTTGAGAAAACCTACAAACGGTCGTAGTGTGTGTGTATGAGTGGGTTTACATGCGTCAGAGAGAGAGAGAGAGAGAGAGAGAGAGTGTGTGTGTGTGTGTGTGTGTGTGTGTGTGT
>NC_068993.1:19877215-19881913 GCF_001194135.2 Octopus bimaculoides
AGAGTGTGTGTGTGTGTGTGTGTGTGTGTGTGTGTGTGTGTGTTTGCGTGCGTGCGCGTGCGCGTGCGTGTGCGTGTGGATGCTTAGTGGCTGATATGTGCATCTGTGATCAAGAGCAGAAGGATTTTGTGGGGTTGGAAAAAATGCAAGAAAAGCAAAGCCTAAAGGAAATATTAGCCTTTTTCATACTTTCTAGGGGTAAACAAATAGGACCAGGGACCAAAATCGTGTTGCATACTGTTATTTATTTCTTGTCAAATTTCGAATGCAGTAATGAGTAATTGAGCCAAAAGGAACTTACTTTATTCACTTTACCATTCATTAAATCATTTCGATCGATCAGGCCTTCCCAAGTCGCTATGACAACAATACTTGAGTTGAAAAATTCGCCTCCTACCATAGATTGTTGTATGATTTTCGTAACATTAGACCTGATATATGAATCGGTGACAATTCGATAATATATGCTTTCGTCTTGTCGACTGACTTGTTCTGCAGAGAATGCTGAGTCGAAATACAGAGGAGCTATAAAAGGAGGATCTTTCACATCATATTCCCTTGGACCATCCCAGTCGACAAGTTCGAACTTTTGCTCTTTAAATCCTAAACTTCCAAATGGAGTAACCTGTCAATACAATCAGAGATAATATATAAAATAAACAAGAAATAAGTGACATAAATATACGCAATGCGCACGCGGACCTACTGACGCACAGAGAGGCATACGCACACACACAGACGCACACACACAATAATAATAATGATGATGATGATTATAATAATAATAATAAATGATTCTGGTATAAGGCCATCAATTTCGGATGATGGGTAAGTCAATTACATCGACCCCAGTTCTCAACTGGTACTTATTTAATCGATCCCGAAAGGATGAAAGATAAAGTCGTCTTTGATGGAATTTGAGCTCAGAACGTAACTACAGACGAAATGCTTCTAAGCATTTTTCCCGGCGTGCTATCGATTCTGCCAGCTCACCGCATAATAATAACGATAATGATTTGACGAAGAATCGGTGTAAGATTAACAGTGAAAAAGATGAGCAGTAGTAGGAGAGAAAATGTAGAAGGGATTTTGATTGTGTTGCTGATATGTCTATATAAGTTGGCTGATTTATTGGTGGGATGTGTATAATTATTCAGAGAATGGTTGGGTCTAAATTAATTCGAGCAATAAATTATCACCATTCATTGTTTTCAACCATCTTGGCTTACAAATGGCTTGAAATATTTGAGTGTTCTAAATATTTTGTGCACGCGAGAAAATATCAATTGTGAATGACGGTTAAAAAGAGAACATTCAGATATACAAACCACAAAGTTTGCAGGAATGTTTATAAGGTTTCACAAGACATTAATTCTCATTTGATATTATTACTTATACATAAAAACATTTTAGAAGGATATTTATCGTGAAGTAAACATTTATTCGGATGGATGCAGGCACAATATTTTTATCGTTAGGTTGAACAGGAATCTATTAGCTTCGCACTGCTCACGTAAGATAAAGACTGTTCAAAATTAGTCGTCGTGAAATTGAATTCTTTTGCTCATTAAACCTCAGAAAAATAACATAAGAACTACATTAATGCAATTGAATTTTCTGAATAGAGGATATCGAGATATAGTTTAACTCTAAGGCAGCTGTCGCAATATGCATTGTCTGATCTCAAGCTAACCTGCTGGAATTTCCCGCAATACCTAGATATTGTGGAAAATAATTACATGGAAGCGGAAGTATTGTAACATGGAAACACCCATTGTGTACAACAGGGTATTATAATACAACTTTCATTGTTTTAGTTATTATTTTCAACCGCGCTCAAATTTAATCCATTCAGATCTGAGTTATGTGATTCAAACTAAAGACTCGCTTCCTTTCAAGACAAAAGTTACCTCCCTTGTAGCTGATAATCGTGATCAGTCTCATTGAACTTGAAACTATGTGATGTCACGAGCCAACGAGAAACCCTCTACAGAGAAAGCTTGCCACTCCTAGAAATAGCAACCAAATTTTCTTAAGTTACATCTTATTTTCTTAAAAAATAAAAATAGAAAGGGGAGACTGGACAATGTAAAGTCTGTAGTCCACAGTTAAAATGTTTTTGTTTGCAAGATTTGGAAATGCTCACGAATACAGCGAGATTTGCATTATGAAACCAACTGTGTTCAATGTAACAGAATTTTTGTCGGGCTAGTTGTTAAGGCCTTAAATTAGCTATCGTTTTACTAGCCTCAAAAAAATTGCAGGTAGGCTATGATACCTATTATAGCTCAGCTTAAACGACTGGTGTGACTGAAGAGAATCAGTCGCTTGTTTTGTCATCAGTCTGAAAAAATATATGTCGTTTGTAGAAGGAAAGAGAGGAAGATTGTGCATCAATTAATAAAAATCTATTTCTAACAAATCGTTACAGAAAATTGAATGATCTCTTATTACGGGTTTGTGGAAGAAGTACAGGCTGTACCCATGACTTATACAGGGTCTTAGATAATAAAGAGTGGTAAAGAAGTTACGTTTTGCCATCACGACAAGAAATCTGGTCCGAATGCTAGCAACAGAGCGGTTTACGCCAAAGGCAGATGACTAAAAGCTGGTAGTTAAACCGGGAGACGTATTTAGTCTACAACCCAAATGAAATTGTGTTGTTTTCTTTGCAATTCTTGTTTAAAGTAATTGGGAGAAGGCGGTGAAATAGAACAAATAATTAGAAGAGGTGTAGGGAGAAAAGAAAAGCGTAGAAGAGAGAACTGAGGAGCGAATAATTGGTAGAAAGTATGTATGTGTAAATGCTAGTCTGTGTTTGTGTATGCGTATACAAATAAATAAGTGTATATTTACACATAAGTGAAGACATGCTATACGTTGTGTGCATGTCTTTGATTCAGAATGTCAGTAACTTTATTATACTTTACGATCAACTGCAACACAAATAACTAATTCAACAGAACGTCAATGTGTCTGTGCATTTGTATTCATAAACAAAAGCATGTCGCTTAAGCGGTGCAATTCCAAACTCTGTATGATTATCTTACACACTAGAACGTCTAATTAAATATACAGGGTGATTTAAAACATCGTTTTAGATAGCGGCCGAGGTTACTTACGCTCCTACCTTGGCGTGTAATCTCTCTCTCTCTCTCTCTCTCTCTCTCTCTCTCTCTCTCTCTCTCTCTCTCTCTCTCTCTCTCTCTCTCTCTCTCTGTTCATCCGCCACTCTTCCCACCTTTTCACAGCATTCATCACCGATCTCCCAATTGTATACGTTACTCTTCCCTGAACGATTCTCCTCTGTGAATTCCTACAGCTCAGTGTTTCCAGAACAACTGGTCTATTTACCTGCCGTTCACACTACCAGCCATTACGCTACCCCAAGCAGCCAAGTCGTATATATCCCTTATATATTGCATCTATATATCCCTTATACGCAACAGAAGCAGTATTAGATTTATATAATCATCTCTGTATCATACTTAATGTAAATACATCTTGACAGACAGCATTTTTCTGTTGTATTCGTTCGGAGATAATATCTCCATGGACGGATTTGGGTTTTAAACCACAATATTTTTATATCAGAGGGTGACGGAACTGAACCCAGCAGCAACGAATGAAAACCTTAGATGCATTTCTTCCTCTTCTGCATCATCAATAACGTGTGTGTACTCACAACCAACATGTTTAGACGAAATCCTTCAGTATATATATATGCATATATATATACGGAAACAATGAAAGCAATGACTGGTGTTGCAAACACCTGTCCGGCTGAAAAAAAAATCCATTTTATGAAACAAAGCAGTATTAGATTGAAATAACCATTTATATGTCATACCTAGCGCAGATACATTGCGTTAGGCAATGTCTGCAGTATTCCTCCCGTGATATTTTCTAATATGAAGGCGGCGAGCTGGCAGAAACGTTAGCACGCCGGGCGAAATGCTTAGCGGTATTTCGTCTGTCTTTACGTTCTGAGTTCAAATTTCTCTGAGGTCGACTTTGCCTTTCGTCCTTTCGGAGTCGATAAATTAAGTACCAGTTGCGTATTGGAGTCGATCTAATCGACTGGACCCCTCCCCAAAAAATTTCGTGTCTTGTGCCTAGAGTAGAAAAGGATATTTTCTAATATGGATGCAAGGGATAGTTCTATCTCCTTCAAGTATATACTTTACTTGTTTCGGCCATGCCCCGGGGCACTACTTTGAAGAATTCTCACTTGAAATAATCGACCCCAGTACATTTTTTTTTCAAGTGTGGTACTTATTCCGTAGGGCACTTTTGCCGAACCGCTAACTTACAGGGGCGTAAGCACATCAACACTGGTTTCCAAGCGGTGGTGGGAGACACACACACAAATATATACACACACAAGCAACGCACATGTGCGCAAACACACACAGCGGCGAGCTGACAGAAACGTTAGCACACCGGGCGAAATGCTTAGCGGTATTTCGTCTGCCGCTATGTTCTGAGTTCAAATTCCGCCGAGGTCGACTTTGCCTTTCATCCTTTCGGGGTCGATTAAATAAGTACCAGTTACGCACTGGGGTCGGTATAATCGACTTAATCCGTTTGTCTGTCCTTGTTTGTCCCCTCTGTGTGTAGCCCCTTGTGGGTAGTAAAGAAATAACACACACACATACAATTATATACGTATATATATATATATATATATATATATAT
>NC_068993.1:19883346-19885404 GCF_001194135.2 Octopus bimaculoides
ATGGGACAAGAACGCAAAACATCCAGACAGATGATACAAAGAAAACAAGGACGGGTCATTCGGAGTTTTCTTTCTTCAGTCGAGTTCCAGATTATCTCTGCAATTTTGGCTGGTTTCATATATACATGTGTGTGTGTGTGTGTGTGTGTGTGTGTGTGTGTGTGTGTGCGCATGTGTGTGTGTGTGTATATATATATGTATATATATATGTATATATTATATATACATATTTACGAGGAGCTTCTTTCACTTTCCATCTACGAAATCCACTCACAAGGCTTTGTCGGTTTGAGGTTACAGTAGTAGACACCTGCCCAAGGTGCCACGCAGTGCGACTGAACCCGGAAACCATATGGTTAGGAAGTACACGCCTGTGCCTCTATGTTGATAAAGAATCAGACAGAAAGAAAAGAATGCAAATAAACAACATTAGTATTTTCAGTGAATGGTTGAAGAGAGAAGAAATTTTCTTACATGCAATTGCTTATAACGCATCCCAGCAAAATAAATTTCGTGGGGCAGCGAAATAATATAGTTAAATTCGGAATGTTTCGCTTTCATATCTCCTACAGCATCACCATATTCAAAGAGTGGACTGGCATGGATCACTGAAAGATAAAAGAAAAATTATAAACACCTTTACTGAAATATTTCAATCTCCTAGTCGTTTTTATCATCAATCTTGATAAAGTTGTTCTCATTTACTAATTTTCCTATTCTGACTTATTCTTCTATCATTTATTTTATTCTATCTTATTTTCAGTTCATTGCTTACTTGAATTTTACATTGTGTTGCCCACTGTAATACGATGCAATTTCGCTAGACATCCAATTCTAAATATGAATCACTTTTTAATTTATGATTGCGCTCTGTAAATTTTGATAATAGACCTATAAAAAAAAACATATCAGATTAGAATCCATACAGTTAACATTTAATAACAAAAGCAATAATGGATTGCAACATTTGCAATGGCATGAAGAACATTAGTTTCTATTTTGAAAAATAATAAAAAATATTTTTAAGCTACAATAAAAACAGTGTTTTTTACTTTAAGAGTAATAGTAATTTCAACTGCACATTATGAGTGCAAATCTTGAAAGTGAGATGGCAAAAGGAGAAAAAAAATCATAGTCTTTGAATTAAAATGCCATAAAAGGCCACTCCACATTCCATATATAGAACATCGAACAATTGAAATTGTTAGGAAAAAAATTGTTGGGGAAACTACGAATAACAAAACTCTTTGCCAATTGCCAAATTGTTGCTGTTGGCACTCCGTCGCTTACGACGTCGAGGGTTCCAGTTGATACGATCAACGGAACAGCCTGCTCGTGAAATTAACGTACAAGTGGCTGAGCACTCCACAGACACGTGTACCCTTAACGTAATTTTCGGGGATATTCAGCGTGACACAGTGTGACAAGGCTGACCCTTTGAATTACAGGCACAACAGAAACAGGAAGTAAGAGTGAGAGAAAGTTGTGGTGAAAGAGTACAGCAGGGTTCACCACCATCCCCTGCCGGAGCCTCGTGGAGCTTTAGGTGTTTTCGCTCAATAAACACTCACAACGCTCGGTCTGGGAATCGAAACCGTGATCCTATGACCGCGAGTCCGCTGCCCTAACCACTGGCCATTGCGCCTCCACGCACCAATTGCCAAAAGACAGAAAATAAAGGGATTTGATCATATAACACACAGCATCATGACAAAATAGTTCTCAAGAAAACGGCCATTCAGGAAGAAAACTTTCGGTAAAAGGAATATATATGAGAACCACAATGGAGTGGTTGAGTAACATCGAGTACAGGGTAAGGATGTTTTAACTGATAGATGACTGGGTAAAATTCAGGAATTATATCTCTAGTAGTGCCCTGACAATCTCCTCAAGTTACAGATTTTGGATAAATGCAGATGGACAGGTGGACATAGATGAAATCAATAAAGTTCCTTTTAGCAAGAATCGTTAGTGGTCCACATGGTTCATTGAAAATATTGAGGCCTCAGTGTATGAACATACATGTATATATATATATATATATATATATATATATAT
>NC_068993.1:19886279-19886968 GCF_001194135.2 Octopus bimaculoides
CCTTTTGATTTCTCCATTTTTCTCCATTTCTCCATTTTTTAAAAATATTTTCTTCTTTTTTTCTTTCGAAAAGAGAAGTTTCACATTGTATTTTGTCCCCTCTGTGTTCGGCCCTGTGTGGCTAATACAGAAAGTTATCTATGTATCCATCTATCTATCTATCTATAGATAGATAGATAGATAGATAGATAGATAGATAGATAGATAGATAGATAGATAGATAGATAGCTATAGAGATGGAGAGAGGGAAGGGGCATCCTCCTTTCTATTCACCATTTATTTATTTAGTCATTTACCATTGTACTGGAATGGGTTTAAGGACGGTGACCTCTTCAAAAAAAAAATCACAGGTGTGGTGTGGTCATCACTGGAAGTCTTTTGACTAATAATTAAGAAATAAAAACATTTTCTTTACATATTCTGACGACTTTTTTCTCAAAATTCAATTTCTGTACATCACACCAAACACTCTATACATAAATACATACATACATATAGGCGCAGGAGTGGCTGTGTGGTAAGTAGCTTGCTTACCAACCACATGGTTCCGGGTTCAGTCCCACTGCGTGGCACCTTGGGCAAGTGTCTTCTACTATAGCCTCGGGCCGACCAAAGCCTTATGGGTGGATTTGGTGGACGGAGGCTGAGGCAGGCCCGTCGTATGTATGTATATATATATATATATATAT
>NC_068993.1:19889425-19890481 GCF_001194135.2 Octopus bimaculoides
TGTGTGCGTGTGTTTGTGTGTGTGTGGGTGTGGGTGTGTGTGCGTGTGTGTGTGTGTTTGTGTGTGTGTGTGTGTGCGTGTGCGTGTGTGTGTGTGTGCGTGTACACTCGTGCGATCGGTTCTAATTTTTACCTCTGCTGCCAAGCAAGTAAAAGACAGCAGGATATATTCGAATTATCTTGCCGAAAGCACAGCAAATCCTAAATAAAATAAGATAAGAAAAAAAAAAAAAACCGAGATGTTACAAAGTCGGGTCTAGAAGATTATCTATTCAGCCATTGCCCATCATCAAATAATATCCTGCTTATGCAACAGATCATACAACTAAAGAGAAACGCAATCAGATTACGTCATGTCCATGAATTTCACAAGCGCTTTAATGGCGTAGACAACACGCGGAGCTGTCAAAAGAATATTATACATCTATCTGAAGTCTTGACATGTTTGTCTCTAGACACTGACGCTGCACTACTTTGTGCCCAACAGTGAAATTCAACTTGTCAATATCCTTCTATTATATTGGGATCTTCAGACGTGTACATCTGAAATACCTACGAAAGGAAAGCTGATGTTGTTATTAATGGTGTTGGCTGTTAATGTTGTTTACATTATATTTCTTGAATTTGTAGTCGCTGGTGTTGATGTCATTATTATTATTGTTGTTGTTGTTGTTGTTGTTGTTGCTGTTGTTGTTGTTGATAGTATTCTTGTAGTTATAACTAGTCGTTTGTCGATGTCGTTGAAGATGTTGATTTGACTCTTTTATTCTTTCACTTGTTTCAGTCATTTGACTGCGTCAATGCTGGAGCACCGCCTTTAGTCGAGCAAATCGACCCCGGGACTTATTCTTTGTAAGCCTAGTACTTATTCTATCGGTCTCTTTTGCCGAACCGCTAAGTTACGGGGACATAAACACACCAGCATCGGTTGTCAAGCAATGCTAGGGGGACAAACACAGACACACAAACACATACATATATATATACATATATACGACGGGCTTCTTTCAGTTTCCGTCTACCAAATCCACTCACAAGGCTTTGGTCGGCCCGAGGC
>NC_068993.1:19890491-19893818 GCF_001194135.2 Octopus bimaculoides
AGTTACGGGGACATAAACACACCAGCATCGGTTGTCAAGCAATGCTAGGGGGACAAACACAGACACACAAACACATACATATATATATACATATATACGACGGGCTTCTTTCAGTTTCCGTCTACCAAATCCACTCACAAGGCTTTGGTCGGCCCGAGGCTATAGTAGAAGACACTTGCCCAAGATGCCACGCAGTGGGACTGAACCCGGAACTATGTGGTTGGTAAGCAAGCTACTTACCACACAGCCACTCCTGCGTTATATTTTTGAGTTTTACTTTTATAGTTAATGATAGTGTTGTTGCTGTCGTTGATGTTGGTAGAGATTTCTCATCACCCCTATATCTTAATAATAATCCGCATATAACTAAACATTATCTAACTTGGAATATTTCACTTGGAATTCCCAGTAATTGCTTTCTTACAACTCATAAATCTAGCTGTAAATAGGTTTAACAGGTGTTACTATATGCGTGTATTTATGAATGTTAATGCATACACACACACACACACAGAGACTCACACACGCACACATACACACACACTTTTGCACACGCACGCACATACACACATATATCATCACGGTCATAAATCTGTTCTCTTTTTACATATGTCTAAGTCTCTTGGCTATTTGAGATAAGCTTGGACAATTGTCATGCTGATGACGCCTATTGAGGCAAAAACACATACTCTCGATTGACCTATTTTCTCCTGACAATAAGCCTGTCCTTTCTATCAACGGCATGTCAACTTTGAAGCATACCTCATTCTTAAGATTATCATCCATTCTCATACGGAGCTGGTCTTAATTGCCTTTTGTTAATTATCATACAAATATATTCAGTCATATTACCTAAACCATAAACAGGTTCTATTCTTTTAGTATAAGTTTAGGTCACTTCGTTACTGGAAATAAATTTGAACAATTGCCGTGCTGATGATGCCAACTGAAGCAGAAATACACGGCAACGACTTTCCTCTTATCTCCAGACAATAAGCCTGTCCACTTCTTTCTTAATGGTATGTCAAGGTTCTTGGGATTATTCCCCTTTCTCATATGAAACTAATCTAAATTGTCATTTGGTAATTATTCTCAAAAGACAGAGACAATTTGAATTAATAACGAATCTATGTTGCATGGCATCTGTTGTTTAAATATGTATATATGCCACTGGTCACTCTGAATTATTTCCCTGGTTTCATTTTTGTTTCAGTTATATGTGGGAAAGGAGTTATGTGTGCATGTGTGTGCTCGCATGTCCAATAATGCCTTGATATACGAGTTAATTTGATCCCGGAGACCGCTTGTAGAGCGAAAACTCGTACAGCAGAGCAATAATTTCCCATTGTAGCAATGTTAAATCGTAATTCGTTCTCAGAAAAATATTTTACCGATAAAATTGATAATACTCGTAAATAAACGGCAATAAAACAACAGAACGTTAAGAATATTTTATGTAAAGTACAAAGAACGTCAAGATTCCTTGTAATAAAAAATATTATTATGATAATCACTTTCTCAATCACTTTCACTCGCACTAGACTCGCGCACATCATCGCTTGTGACACGATCACCGATTCACAGGCACTCGTAGACGCACTTGTAGATTTCTTTTTAAAAAAAACAAGTCTAGAGCTCTTTGCTTAAAAGAAGCGTTTTTCTTGGCTCTCTATAAATTTCTCGGTAACACGCAGAAGCATTTGTTATGGTGGTAGAAACTTTTGCACTTTGTTCAAAATTTGGATCTTGTGTTTGAAAATAAAACTCATAAACTCGAGATCTCATAAAGCGGGTCCTCGTAAAATGAGGCATTACTGTATCTATTTAACAGTATAAAAGTTTAGCTACGCTATCATTAACGTAAAGTTTTACTGTTATGTATTATCTGGCTAATATATACGTTGGACTGTCGTGTATACCATCGCCATTTTAGAAAATGGCTATATACACGTGGTGGCAGCGCAAAGCATATTATTTGAATAACCTTTATTTAATGCTGAAAGCATGCAGTAAAGGGAATATTACTAACATACAATATTGTTTAATAGGCACGTATCTATTGCATTTATTCTTTTCTATTCTAGGCACAAGGCCAGAAATTTGGGGGGAAGGGGCTAGTTGATTAGATTGACCCCAGTACGTAACTGATTACTTAATTTATTGACTCCAAAAGGATAAAAGGCAAAGTCGACCTCGGCGGAATTTGAACTCAGAATGTAAAAATAGACGAAATGCCGCTAAGCATTTCGCCCAGCGTGCTAACGTTTCTTATTTCTTTATTGCCCACAAGAGGCTAAACATAGAGAGGACAAACAAGGACAGACAAAGGGATTAAGTCGATTACATCGACCCCAGTGCGTTGCTGGTACTTAATTTATCGACCCCGAAAGGATGAAAGGTTAACGTGTGCTAACGGTGTGATAACGTTTCTGCCAGCTCGCCGCCTTGTCCATCGTACAATATTGAGCTCTTCTTGTACTTTTTCTATGCTGTTTTACGCGCTAAAAACTAAAAACCGAGAGACACGCACACACATACACAGAGATATGCGCGAGTGCATTCACACACACACACACACACACACGCATACCACACACCACATGCACGTACGCACACAAACACACACATGCACGCACACACACTCACACACACACACACAGACACACAAAATGAATTTTAAGCGTACTTTTGTTTCACCTTCTAAAAATAACTAGGCAATATAGTGTATATTTCTTTTAAACATTATGGAGAAAAGAAATTTTGGTTTTCTTAATGAAAATTTTGATTTTAATAAAGCTGCTGTCATTTTTGATGACGCACAACGTGTGCGCAACTGCGTGTTGGCCGTGTGGAAAGTATACTCAGCCGCTTAAGTGATAGCACCGTTATAAAATTAAGTAGCGATTTGTTGCTTACTTTGTTACGTTCTATTTCCTCCAGCAGGGGAAATTACATACATCTGATAGACTGAAGTCTTATCGTACGAAGCTTTATTTCTCACCCACTTAACGCTAATAAAGATCGGGATGAACACCTACCTTATGGATCTCTGAGTTTAAGAAAGATAAGTACTAAGAAAGTAAAGAAATTGCTTTTGGGCTTAACAGAATAGCCAAAGGAAATTAGCTTCAACTTCTTAACAAATTATTGTTGCCAGTGCACAATTTTATTTATTAACAGATTTCTATTGTAGCCAGTGCACAATAGCCATATTGAAAATACTCCCACTCAAAAACTATCACACAAATACAGTTACATCTGTACGAATGATAAAAAAAGCCATTCAAAATTAATTTCTTATACTTCGTTAACTTAAAGTAAAATAAT
>NC_068993.1:19894012-19898934 GCF_001194135.2 Octopus bimaculoides
TGATATAAGTGGTAGAATTTTTTATCAATCTCAAGAAAGCTGAAAATGTCAAGCACATCATTGGGAGGCATAAAATTGCACGTTATCTTTCTCCCTATTTCTTGCTCAAGGTCTTTTCACAGAAATGAGACGCCCTTGAGTTTAGTTCAAACAAATTAGAAATTAGGAATAGTTTTGCATGTAAATATAATTATGGTTTCTGAGATAGACAGTAACAACAATTTCGAGAGAGAGAGAGAGAGAGAGAGAGATGAGATAGTTGCTCGAATTGATTCCAGTAAGTGATTTGTGGTTGCTATACATGACTCGTACTGAAGAATGAAAGACAAACTATTAGAACTCAGTTTGCAAAGAGAAGTAACTAAAAATCGTATGGCATGTTGTCCAACACTCTACTGGTCCTGATACGCACTATCCTTAGAAGATAAAGGTACTTATATCACAATAGAATGAGTCCAATAGAGAGAATATGGCTGGCAGAGTTAATTAAGTACTAGGCAGCCAGCTGAAAGGGATTTAGCTCTGTGCCCATGCTCATGACACTCAATCTCCTGTAAGGATTGCAGAGAGAATAACATGCGACTGTCAAGACTGAAGTCCAAAATAAAACTGAATAAGCAATTAGTTTGAACATTTGTGAGCTGATTGCATGAGATTGTACACTGCCTACTTGTTCAAAGAAACAAGAACTGCTGCAAAATGGTTGGATGTATTGTGAAAACTTCCTACGATGTTAGTTCAGTGGTTAATGCATATTGTTGGGTGAATCTTTGTCAATCAACCGGATGGCTTTTTCTTAGATGCTCTCTAAATTTGTTTCGTAGATATGCATGCAGTACTCTATGGGCAGTATTTGTGCATTGTAAACTGCTACAACCAATCAACACTATACATGTTCTAAGGCTTTTACAAAATCTGAGTTTTTAGGATGTATCTTTAGCTACAATAGAGATATGTGATGGTGATGAAAAGTGATGCAATATAGTGGTGCTTATCGTTTGTAAAATTACTGGTGGCTTTAGTCACATGGTGTTCGTGAATAAGGAAGAGATAATATAGTTTAGTGCAGTACTCTGACACGTATCCAGCTAGTCCTTTCTAGTATTTTTGAGAGTATCCAACTTCTGACTTTTATCTTTTGTTTGTTTCAGTCGTTTGACTGCAGCCCTGCTGGGACACCGCCTTGAGGGGTTTTAGTCAAAGAAATCGACCCTGGTACTTATTCTATTGGTTTCTTTTGCCGAAGCGCTAAGTTATTGAGATGTAAACACACCAACACCAGTTATTAAGCAGTGATTGGGGACAAACACAGACACAAAGACACACATGCAAAGAGATATACATACATGCATACATACATACATACATACATACATACATACATACATACATACATACATGCATACATACATGCATGCATATATATATAACAAGCTTCTTTCAGTTTCCGTCTGTCAAATCCACTCACAAGGCTTTGGTCGGGCCGAACCTATAGTAGGAGATACTTGCCCAAGGTTCCACGCAATGAGACTGAACCGGGAACCATATGGTTGTGAAGGAAACTTCTTAACACACAGCCACAATTTTAAGATATATTTTCAATAGATACCACTCGATATCATATGCAATAACGTTGAGTAAAGTTACAACTTACTTTCTTGATTTTTAAAATTGGGGTTTGCATTTCTGCTTAAGTAAAATTAATTATGAGACATTAAATGAATTTTCGTTTACACTTCTTTCTCTTTATTAGCTGCTGAGCTAATGTTGAGTGGAACTATGACATTACAAAATGGTAAAACTTAGTGAGTTTAATAGTATAATTTAAGTCATTATTGATATATATTTAGAAGACTAGAAGATCCAGGTCAGAAGTCTGTGAATAAGATCTTGTATATAAGCATGGCTTACACGATGTTTTTCTTCAAAACCAGTACGACAAAAGTATACCACCTATTTTATAGTACTTGCTACATTTGAATAATAACAACTTATACATGAATATGTGTTTATTATTTTGATGCTAGCAACAAAGATTTATGAATGCAGTTTTCCCATTATCAGCAATTCAGTATATCTGAACACAGAAGTAGTATAAAATATCTTTCAAGAATAAAAAGGAAAGAGTCAGAACAGTCAGGTGAATTATACTTCACTCAATAAAATAACGCATAGTCTATGCACAGCTTCGCTGACACCATAGTAGCTCTCCATGTATAGCTGCAGCACAATAACAATTGAGAAATATATAAGAAATAGATTCTGCGGTATTGATTTTTTTTGTTAACACAGGCTGCATTTTTTTTCCTTCATTCAAGATACGAGTAAAAAAAAAATCTATACAGACGATTGTTTAAATACCAATATATTACTGGTACTTAGTTAACTTTAACTAAAGGAATGAAAAGCAACAATGAAAGACGCCAGTTATCTGCTTTCTGAGCGCCAATTCTACCACTTTCAGATTCCGGTACATTATCGATTATATAAATATCATTCTATTCTATTCACGTGTTAGAAGATTTTTATCTCGACAACTTGCTTGTCGATTTTCTATAAAAGTTGACAAAATCGCAGAAAGCGCAACAGAGCTTTTGGAGAGTTGAAGAAATCTTGTGAAATTTCTGCCAGTAGTAATTCAACTATTCTAAACTATGTTCGTGTTAATATCCAATTCCATCTTTATGCATTGTTAATGATCGTGGTGATGGTCAAAGACCGTTACCTTTACTACATTAGTACTTTATACGGCCAAATGTCAGGCCCTTCGATTCTTTTACATTGATCTCGCTATTTACGTGGCTCTCTATTTTCAATGTGTCTTCCTAACCATCTACCCATTCATCGATCTACTTATTTGCTTCCTCATTTGCCCCGACTTCTATAAACCATTACAGAACTAGTTGCAGTTATTCTAAAAGAACAGCAAATTTTGTCCGCATAGTGACAGAAATTTTTCTTCAGTCGTAAATAGAATTCCGATTGAGCGAGTCACGCATAAAGTGGAGCATACTAAATTTTTTAGTACACTATGGTTGATGAAACCCTCAGGAAAGGTCAAAATACTTATTAAGCTCACTCATTCGGTTATAATTTAGAACCTATCTACTAGAGTTGTCCATCTTAATGCAATTTATGTTAGTATTCACATGGGCAACCAGTAGGTATCGCTACGTTTTATATCAGGGACTACATTATATCAAACAGTTTTGCAATGAAACTCTTCATTCGACATTTCGTTGTACCAAAAGATGCAGCAGATTTTTTTCGGACATACCATGTGGAAATCATTGATCTTATTCGTGTCTCAATTTACCACTGACTAACATTCTGAAACAAGCATTAGGACATTTATGACACAGCTGTTATACAGTGAATAATTCATTCGAACAATGTACCTTTACAATGAAGAAAATTAAATGAGATTTTATATCACGGTTAAACTACTTGTTTTTTTTTTTGCATAGATATCCTGAATATAGCTGTTCTTCAACATCCACCTTCCCGTCATCAGTAATTACTCCAAATTCAAGTCATGCATTGAAATCACTTCCTCTCTCTATCTATCTATCTATCTATCTATTTTGTCTGTTTATCTCTGAAGTCATCATCCTTGTTGACTCCAGTCTATTCAACTTCTGGCTTTTGTACTCAGTCGACACCGACAGTGCTACTCAAACAGAAGCTAAATTAACTTTCTGAACAATCTGTAATTATTTAGTATCCAGAGTAATATCCCAGTTTCTCTTAACCATTTTCTGTGCTACAAATCCAGTCTTTTTCTAAACATTACCGTCTGTCTTGTTAGATTCTTGCCTAATCAAAGTAATGCACAATACATCTTCTTACAAGTACCGGAGACTAACCATACTTATGGCAGTAAATACGTTTCCCTTCTGATATATCAGATGCAGCTAATCTTTCTCACTTAAAGAACATTGCCAAAACTGCAACACAAAAGATTCTTCTTATAACCTGAAAATATATTAATATTGATCAGTCGTTGACCTACTAGAATTTTTATGTCAGAGCTATAATGGAGTAATGGGCAATATCTTTCATATATCAGGCAAGCGCACCAAATCGAAGCCAAAATTATCATTCACCAATATGCCTCAGTTACTAACTTACAAACGCTTATTCTTTTTTCCTTTTTCTGCTACTATTACAACGGTCTCTGTACCTTTGAACTGCATAAATATATATATTCCGCCTTAACTGAAGTCTAACCAACACACGCGTTTCTTCTCTTTTTATCACGTTTAGTAGTCTTAACCTCAATTGTCCCAGGTAAATATTTTCTGTATTCATCCTGCCCTTTCAGAATTGTAACTCTCAGAAATTCTCAGAAATTTTGTTTCTTGTTCTGCAACACTCAGAAATTACGTTTCTTGTTCTGAATTTTTTTTTTTTCTTTGACCTAAGTATTTTAAAACGGTCTGAAAAAAGTTTGCAAAGTTATGGGTGCTTGCTCACTTCCTTTGTCTAATTTACTAAATGAATAATTAAGGTATTACATAATCATATCTAAAGAAAATTAGTGGCCCATGACAAATTAAAGATCCTTCTAAAATTTGAAACCGAATTGCAGATTCAGTTTCGTGTGAACCTATATCACTGCTTCTTAAGGACACCATCTATAATAGCAAAACTGATAAAAGAAGTTGATAAGTTGCTATTAAATTAGGTTATTTCACATATACGCCGATTTTCTACACAAAAGCATGCCCGAATGAGTTTAACATACCTTACATAATATAAATGCATATATGCGCATGTGCAAATAATATAAGCACAATAAACATAGTTTCCTTTAACCAATAATTAATACATTTAAATACCCGGTAGATATATATTTGTAGCTTCATACAATACATCTATACATACATACATACATACATATATATATATATATATATATA
>NC_068993.1:19899951-19904000 GCF_001194135.2 Octopus bimaculoides
TGTGTGTGTGTGTGTGTGCGTGTGTGTGTGTGTGTGTGTAGCTACACACATACATAAATGCATGTTCTGCAAATACATTTGCATAGTGATATGTTCGCGTACATATATACTGGTGTACATATAAACGTGATTATAAATAATCAACAGTCAACAGCAATAACGGAAAATAAATTTTCTTATCTGCCTAGCAACGTTAACAAGCTTAAGAAGAAATCAAAACAGATGGATAGAAAACGTTATTCGTGCCATGGTAGTGAGAAACAAGTTGACTGCAATGCTTCTCTTTTGTAAAGGACAGAAAAGGGTTATGAGTCTTTAGATACGAAATCATGTCGGAAAACTCTGAGAAAATTTGAAGGAGTTATGTTTTACCTACGGTGGGTGCAGACATATATTTTTCTGTGATTCACTCCGTACGCTTGTTATCCATTTCGGAATATATCTAGCCGGAGAGATATGCATTTTAGGCGAACAAATAAATAGATTTTATTTGATCCAAAAGCATTTACGAGAAAACAGTTTTTTCGACAATACAGACTTGACAACGAAAATATGTTAATACCTATGATGTTTAGATATAAATGTTCTCGTGTTTGTTACATTTTTGTGTGGGTGTGTAGGAGAGACACAGAGACAGAGGGGCAGACAGACATAGGCAAAGAGAGAAAGAAAGAGGGAGAAAGTATGAGCGAAAGAGAGAGATAAAATTAACTGAACAGGTGGAGACTTCGTTGTTCTTCTCATCATGCAAAGTGAAACGCGCGGCCTTAGTGTTTAGTTATTTTGAATTTAGTATTGTAAATTATTTCTTTAGAATTGGTTGATATTATTCATTTATATCTTGTTTATTGAAACCCTCACACGACATGAAAATAACATTTACAACAATTTTAGGGCGCAAGGTTTCAAATCGTGTGGCTTCAGATTGTAGGGTACCGAACCGCAAGGTACGACTCCAGTGACCCACTGTTCAGTTCACTGTTTGTGCAAACCATAAATTGGAACTATATTTCATATTAGGTGTGTACCTGGTTCGGTTTCATTTCCTGACTGGAGCATTACCATTGGCGTTTCACCTTCCGTTTCTGAACGAAATTGGAATAAAAATTGCAAATTTGCATTTCCTGTTCTTCAAAAGGCTCTGAGGTCTAAAATTTGAAGCAATTAATTCTGCCAAAAACTTCAATCTTAGACTAAAGCGTCTGTGTCAGATTACTTTGCTATGTCATATGACAAAAAGGCAAACACTTTTCAGAGAAACACCAATAACACAATAAGCTATACTTTGATATATTTAGATGACTTGGCCTGACCAGGTCATGTCTAACTTAATAGCCCTACTTGGTTTTGTTTAGAAAATTGAATTGTTATATTTCTGACAGATAAAATATTTTATTTCTTCTTTTCTGTTATTCCAGTTCTGACATTTAATAAAATAAACATTCCTCTTGAAACTTGAGTACAAAAACTCTTTAGGGTAAACAACCTATTTCTGCTTCGTACTATGTTATTGAAGTAATAGAATTTTACCTTCTTTAACACAGCACAAGGGTTTCGACAATTTTGTTTTACTCATTGTAACTAAAAAAAAAAAAAAAGAAATCAGGTTTCAGTGCAATTTTGACACACCTTGAAACATGTCTGTCATGTATCAAATTTATTAGGTGACTTATTAACCAATATCTTTTGAAAAGTCTCAAGATATATCCCTCTCCGCACATTAAACTGAATGATTCAGCGACTTTTAAATATGCATGATTAGCTGCATATCATCACTCCAAAAATGAGCTTAGTTTTTAAACATTTAAGGCGGCGAGCTGGCAGAAACGTTAGCACGCCGGGCGAAATGTTCATCGGTATTTCGTCTGCCGCTACATTCTGAGTTCAAATTCCGCCGAGGTCGACTTTGCCTTTCATCTTTTCGGGGTCGATTAAATAAGTACCAGTTACGCACTGGGGTCGATACAATCGATTTAATCCGTTCGTTTGTCTTTGTTTGTCCTCTCTGTGTGTAGCCCCTTGTGGGCAATAAAGAAATAAGAATTCAAACATTTAAAATGCACATTTGTCTGTTAGGCTTCTTAAATTAGAGCTATGATATACATCTTCAACAACAACAAAACAAATCAAACTCATGTTTGATGACAACAAGCTGTTTGTAATCTCATGATTTTATGTCCAGTAAACAGCTTCCACATCGCCTCTGAATAGGTTCCTCGTTAAAGCTGAACAGTTTCCGCATTACAAGGGCAAGATTGTAAAAGTTAAATAGCCATTTAGAGAGACTTTGTTCAGAACAAACTAATGCAAAATATATTTAACATTGCTTCGGTGACGTCTTCTTTCGATTTCGGGGCTAACGATATGATTGAATACACGTTAAAGAAGTTATAAAGTATAAAGAGAAAACATGTCAGTTTGACACCTGACGTGTGGTAGACGTGAGGTATGAAAGTGACCGCAGAGAAATTTGAGATGAAGTGATTTGTCCAAGAATACAACGCCTCATCCGATCCCGGAAATGAAACCACGATCTCATGGTCGCGAGGCCATTCGCCCACATACACACACACACATAATGAGTGTCTGTGTCTGTGTTTGCGTTTGTGTGTGTGTGTGTGTGTGTGTGTGTGTGTGCTCGCGCACGTGTGCGTATGTGCACATTGATATGAACGTTTCCATAGACATTCACAAGACGTTCACAAGACGTCTCAGCAACTTCAACTGAGAAAATATACAACACACAGTAGGAATGATTTACAGTAAACGAAAACTAAGGATTATTTCCCAAAGTAAAAATAAGTATTAGTTCAATACAATTCTGAAGCTCAATACAATTCTAACGTAACATTTTATTTTTCAAAATATTACAAGGGTTACAAAAGATTATTGAATTTCCAGAATGGGTCACCATGATGGTAAAAACGTGGGAAATGCTGTTTCAAATAAGGGTAATATTTATTTCCAATTTTGGCACAAGGACAGAACCCTTAGGAGATAGTGATAGTCGATTACATTCACCCAAGTCCTTCAACTGATACTCATTTCATCAATCCAAAGACGATGAAAAGGCATAGAAGACCTCGGCAGAATTTGAACTCAGAACGTAAAGCTGGAAAAAACATCGCTAAGCATTTTCTCCAGTATGCTAACGATTCTGCCAGATCGCTTCCTTACAGTAATTCTTATTATTGGTGCAATGCCCGAAATTTGGGAGAAGGGAGCTAAGCGATTACATCGATCCTAGTGCTCAAATAATCCTTATTTTATAAACCCAGAAAGGATAAAAGGCAAAGTTGATATCGGCGGAATTTGAACTCAGAACACAAAGTGCTAGAAGGAATGCCACAAAGCATTTTGTCCGACATGCAAACGATTCAGCCAGCTCGCCGCCTTAAATGAAGGTAATAATACAAGGAAACCGTAACGTCTATACCTTTCCCATTGGTATGAATAATACTGATGAAATGAAACTGCTACAATAAAAAATAGCAACAAGATGCAGTCTGATGACAGATTACTCATAGCAGCGAAAAAAAAACTATATAATTAATTTCCATGGTGATAAATGTAATTAAAGAAGGCGTTAATATTTGTTCAATTTTGTAACATGAACATAATTAGAGTATTCATAAATGCCGAACAGGTGTTAAATCTTGCTTCTGTGAGACACTATGGTATATATAATAAGTTGCAAAGACTCCAAAGTGAAACAACTTTAATACAGAAATGTCATTAAACACAACAAAAGACTATATAAAGCGAAAATCAATCGATGTAAGAAGTTAACTAATTTTCATATAGATTAGATTCACCTTCACGCTAGACGAACGCTTGACCTTTACAGGTCGCATCTCAACTACTATTACAGCTTGACCTCAAAGAGTATGTTAATATGTCTCTCACAGACGTGCACATACGCCCGCCTGTGCTCACACGCACACACGAGCACACACACACACACACTCCTCAAAATACATAGTATATATATATATATATATATATATATATATGTATGGATGGGTGATATTTATATGGGTATATAGATA
>NC_068993.1:19904414-19905376 GCF_001194135.2 Octopus bimaculoides
AACAAATGCACACACAAACACATGTATTTAATATATATATATATATATATATAGCAATAAGAAAATGGAGGGGAATATGAGGTACTCATCAACTTGCAGACACTGTATTCCGTTGATTAATCTGTTTATTTTATCACCAAAATGGCAATAAAGACAATATACTGACACTTATGACATACCATGTTATATCAACAATTAAGATTTCAAATTTAAAGGATATCTAGCAGACGGGCTTCTTTCAGTTTCCGTTTATCAAATATACTCACAAGGCTTTGGTTTGCCCGCTTCTATAGTAGAAGACACTTGCCTAAGGTGACATGCGGTGGAAATGAACTCAGAACAATGTGATTGGGAAGCAAGCTTCTTGCCACACAACCGTGCCTATGCTTATATATATATATACATATATATATGTGTGTGTATATACACACATACTAACACACACACACACACACACACGCATACATACATACATACATATGAGATTTCTGAGCTTAGAGACTGTCTCGATTAAATGAGAGTGATGCTCGGGTACGGTAGTTTAAAAGGAAATTTAAGGTATGAGATTTAATCCTTGATAGAAAAAATGGGATTACGCCATTGATGTACCGGAAGAAGAGAGAACTGAGCAAAACCGAACCCTATGTTATACCAGAACTGATGATAAGTCAAAGATGAATGTCTCAGCACAGGCCGACAGAAAGCTATGCGACAGACTAACACCGATCCAAGATGCGTGTCACAAAGGGAGCTCATAAATGAGAAGTTTTAACAAGAAATTTGCGTGCGAGACAGTCTAAAGCTTTAGCGTCATGAAGATTATTACAGTTTCCATCAAATTTCTCAAGAATGAGAGTCCTCGAACACGTGTCTTAGGGGGAGCGGTTTTCTTTACAAATATAGGTTTTAAATTTTGGCACAAGGCCAGCAAGTTCGGGGAGGGGTCTAAGTCGATTACATCG
>NC_068993.1:19905386-19908203 GCF_001194135.2 Octopus bimaculoides
ATGCCGCTAAACTTATTGCCCGGCGTGCTAATGATTCTACATACTCGCCGCCTTACGCTTTACTAATATTTATTGTGTACATATCTGTGTGTGTGTGTATGTATCTACAGGTGTGAAATCGTGTCCACGTGTAGCCTTCGAGTTTTTCTATCCAAAAGGGGATTTAGCTCAATATTTGTTGTTGGCACTTCGTCGCTTACGACGTCGAGGGTTCCAGTTGGTCCGATCAATGGAACAGCCTGCTCGTGAAATTAACGTGCAAGTGGCTGAGCATTCCACAGACACGTGTACCCTTAACGTAGTTCTCGGGGATATTCAGCGTTACACAGTGTAACAAGGCTGGCCCTTTAAATTACAGGCACAACAGAAACAGGAAGTAAGAGTGAGAGAAAGTTGTAGTGAAAGAGCACAGCAGGGTTCGCCACCATCCCCTGCCGGAGCCTCGTGGGGCTTTAGGTATTTTCGCTCAATAAACACTCACAACGCCCGCCGGTCTGGGAATCGAAACCGCGATCCTATGACCGCGAGTCCACTGACCTAACCACTATGCCATTGCGCCTCCACTGCTCAATATCTAAACGCTGTCATTTATAGGTTTATGTGCTTCGAGATGCGTTATGCCAAAAAAGAATTAGTTCATGTTTTCTCGTTCGTGTTTATAAATTCTAATGACGTCAGCAACATGTATGTATGTATGTATGTATGTATGTATGTATGTATGTATGTATGTATGTATGTATGGTGGTAGGGTGTGTGAGTGCTGGCTTGGCGGAGAAGGAAGTATATGCAGACCTGAACCACATTAATGATGTTTTGTTGCCCTTTATGAAAATTATCATCAGCAAAAGCTATGTGAGAATCGAAAATTTGAAATGACCATTTATCGCAGCATGCATAAACATCGTCATAGCAGCCATTATATTGAGTCGATATGGAGACGTAATTATATTTCTGATAAGAATCATTAAAACGTCATTAACATATCAACATATACCATTAGTATATACCATTAATTCCTCATATCATAAAATACGCAAGAGTTTTGTTAGTTTTAGTACTCAGTTAAAACACTCCCATAAGTAATAGCTTGCTGTAGGACAGTCTCCCGCCAGTGATACTAAATATTTTCTTTAAAAAAAAAACCATAAAGAAAGGAGCCACCTATTACGTATTGTACTACTATATTCTTCCTTGAAACATCATTTGAAAGAATGATTTTTAGGTTTTCTTAAAAGAATACAAAAGTGAGGGTTTTTTTCAGATTTTCTTGGAAGAATGCAAAAGTGGTTTTCTGTTGTCTTTTTACAAGACATTAACTTGTCAGTTACATAAGAAGTTCGCCAGCCTGGCCAGTAAGAAAATAAAGAGATGGAACAAACGCCACTAAACATTTTATTGGAAGCTCTAATAAATCGATTCATCTATGACTCTGGATTGGTATTTTACTTTATCGACCTGACTCTAGAACGATTAACCGTAAAGTTAACCGCGGCATATTTGAACGCAAAATGTTAAAAAACCTGGACGCTCACTTTAAGGCATTTGGTCCGGTACTCTATCGATCGTAGCAATTTGGTCCAAGACACGCTGTATTTGAATAAAATATGGCTTTTCTACTCTAGGCGCAAATCCCGAAATTTTGCGGGTGGGGGCCAGTCGATTAGATCGACCCAGTACGTAACTGCTACTTAATTTATCGATCCCGAAAGGATGAAAGGCAAAGTCAACCTCGGTGGAATTTTAACTCAGAACATAAAGACAGACGAAATACTGCTAAGCATTTCGGCCGGCGTGCTAACGTCTCTGCCGGCTTGCCACTTTATTGCCAGCTCGCTATATGGCTATTCACGGCTGGAATAGCCGTGAATAATCTTTCATCATGAGTCTGTTTAGTCAGGATTATGAGCTAAACAACAAAATAACAAAAGTTAACATAGACACAAAGCCATAAATTTCGTTCAAGGAATCAGTTTATTCCGTCTACCGCTGAGTATTTGAATATACTTTTACTAAATTGCCCCGGAATTTATGACAGAGCAACTTTGAACTCGGACGTAGAGAGACATCACTAAATATCTCATGGCATTTCTGTCAGTTGTTTTAACGAAACTATCATCCAACGCCAAGCAATGTGTGAGCCTCTATGCAAACGCCCGACCTACTAGATATGATAGGCAACATCTCCCACAATATACTGCCTAAAATACAACAGGGAGAACACACTGTGTAATGTAGTCCTAGATACACTATGTCCGAAAAAGAAAACTTGAGTGGCCACAACTGAAACACCTTTGACTGTAAGTTTGTTATATAATTATTGAGCTGGTATTTATTAGCAAATTATAGATAACACAACATATGAGGGTTGGCGTATGTGTTTGTGTGTATGTGTATGTATTCAATCAATAGTTTCAAATGTTGGCACAAGGCCAGCAATTTTAGGGCGGGATAATCGATTACACTGACCTCAGTTCTCAACGGGTACTTATTTTATCGATCTCGAAAGGATGAAAGGCAAAGTCAACCTCGGCGGAATTTGAACTCAGATCATAATGTGTCGGAAAATTACTGTCAGGCATTTTTGTCCGATGTACTAACGATTCTGCCAGCGACATCCCGACAAGATGCTAATTAAACAGAAAATAACCTAGAGACTCAAATATACTTTTCTACTCAAGGTACAAGGCCTAAAATTTTGGGGGAGGGGCCCAGTCGATTAGATTGACCCCAGTACGCAACTGGTACTTAATTTATCGACCCCGAAAGGACGAAAGACAAAGTCGACTTCGGCGGAATTTGGACTCAGAAAGTAAAGAC
>NC_068993.1:19908213-19914261 GCF_001194135.2 Octopus bimaculoides
CAAAGTCGACTTCGGCGGAATTTGGACTCAGAAAGTAAAGACAGACGAAATACCGCTAAGCATTTCGCCCGGCGTGCTAACGTTTCTTATTTCTTTATTGCCCACAAGGGGCTAAAAAATAGAGGGAACAAACAAAGGGGTTAAGTCGATTACATAGACCCAGTGCGTAACTGCTACTTAATTTATCGACCCGAAAAGGATGAAAGGCAAAGTTGACCTCGGCGGAATTTGAACTCAGAACGTAAAGACATGCAAAATACCGCTATGCATTTCGCTGGCGGGCTAACGTTTCTGCCAGCACGTCGCTTTAGAGACTCAAATATAATATCACAACTATATATAAATTCTTATATGGAAGGCGAAAAGGAAAATCCTGAACTGGCGGGATTAGAATATAAAATGCAAGGGGCAATACTTAAATAGCACAGTGTATTTCGACTTGTGGTCCATGTTATTCCACAACCTTTTCCTGTATTAGAGCAATATTTTGTTGGTTTCAATGGGTTACTGAAAACACTGGAAGAAATTTGGAATTACGGTTTCTGCTGTTTAAGACCATCAATCGGTTTTGAGTTGTCTTTAGTAGAGTTAAGTCTCCAGTCTGAAGATAAATTTCGGGTCCCCACCCCCACCCCCAGCTTCAGAGGCTACAAAAATGTAATGAGTGCTGTGCTTCTATAACTCAATAATGTTACAGAAAGTAAAATATGCAATGTTGGAAGCTGGACGGCAAAAGAGCTTGTCGGAAATTTACTTCTCCTACTTATTTAAAGCACATAAGTTAAACAAAAATGGCTTCAAACGAAAATCGAAAATTGCCATGTGCTTAAATTTTCACCTAATAATAATCTGCAGTGGATTAACGGCTTTCCAATGTATTAGACATTTCTCGATAATAGGAAAACGAGAAAGAAATGTTATTAAATCGATTGATTTCATTCTTGGGAATAAAGAACGAATTTTCCTTCCTTTTTACGTTTTTTAGTTTAGAGTTGCACAGTATTGTAATTGAGTGGCTGGTCGCTAGATATGGGTTTCTTAATACTCAATAGCTCAGACCACCTAACTGTAAATAAGTGTTATACTGCCATACAATTCACTTCTTTAAATAACACGAACAAGTGTTCAAGTATTCATATTCGAATGGCATAGCTATTACGTCTGGTATACGATTCAGCAAGCCGATAAAATGAAAAAGTTTGTTAATTAGATTTAGAAAAAATTAAGATAGCATGGCTGGGTGTAGCTAAAAAAAAGGTTCCCCAGTTAGAGGTGATTTGTGTACCAGTCCTTATTTGTGGATGAGTTTTCATTTATGTTACTAAAGACTTTGAAAATGACACAAACCCACATTCCTTCACAGTTATTGAGTAGAGTTATCTCAATGCCCCTTAAACCCTAGGTAAATTAATGAACTGGCGCTTAACTTTAATTTTCTGGCACTAAGGGCATAAGAGATAAATTTTCCACTTGGATGCCGGGCCACCAGCTCAGGTAGCATTTCCAGATTACCTGTTACCCATTACCAACATTTTAAATGACCTGTGATAATAGAATACTAAGTATACTGCCCTAACACATAATAAAACGCCTGTAGTCAAGGCACTCGAGCGTCAATATCATCAACTCAGCCATTTCACGTTTAGCCGAAAAAACATGGCGGTTTTCATCAAACTATACTGTTTGCATCGTCACGACTGTTACGTAATTACAGATGTTCTCCGCTTAAATGTCTATGATCAATGGTCTGTTCGACCATCAGTGTTGATCAGAAGCTAAGCAACAACAAAACCTTAAATGAACACATTCTAACTAAGCCTGGTTAGCGGAAATCTTATTTACTGAATGCTTCCATGTAAAAATGGTGTAACACGACGTGTTATACAATTTTAATGAGATCTTTCTTAAACTTATAACAGCATAAGACCACCACGTCTTTAGTGAGCCGAGTTGGTTCAGATGCCCAGCTTGCCACAAATAAGCTGTACAGCAACGAATGTAATGAAGTACAACACCATGACATATAAGCTGCATGCTAAAATCATAGGACTTACGTTAAATATTATATAACCTTGCAATGGGAGCAGACATAGCCGAAGGGTTATGAATATCGCTTTGCAAATATTATGTCGCAGGTTCGTGATCTCTCTGGGCAGAAAATCATATTAGGCAAATGTCTTTTGCTATTAACTCGGATTGATCCCTAACTTGTGAGTAAAATTTAATCAAGAGAAACTATGAGGAAACCCTTCGGATAAACAGTTTTGTTATACAATGTCATGCTAATTTTGCTTTAAGGTCGACTCTATGCTATTCCGTCTACCGCCAAATTGGTGCCAAAAATACTGATCAACACTCATTTGGACCGCGTCAGTAAGGCTGAGAGAGGGGTTCTGGCGATTGGACAATTCCAGATCTCCATACGCGCAATCCATTCTTGATCTGTGGCTGTCATTAGCGGAGTCTATTTTGTTGCAAACATCTGGACCAGAGTTTGGAATTGAAAGTGGCCTCCTGCTTCCCACCAACCCCTAGGGCCAAGAGTAGCACGCTTTCTTCTGACTAAGCGATCAAAAAATAATTCTTTAATAAAAAGCTGAACTTTCCTCTGAGTAATTATTGCATCGGCAAGAATGCATAGCAGAGTTGGAAATTTTTGCTTGCTTTCGGCAAGAGTTTAAACTAGAGTCGGATAATTTTGTTTGTTGTGAGGAATATAAAATCTAATATCGCATCCATACTAATTGATAATATCAACTTTTCTATCTTTCTTTCTTATCTTCAGACATGGGGCAGGGTTTGAAACGATGGCTACAGTTCACGACAAATGAACTTATCGAAGTTACCGATTAAACAAAACATATTTTGCTACCCAGTTAAGCGTAATATGTGGAGGAACAAAAGCAATCGAAAGATGTCTTAACACGTATAAGGATTCGTTTACATGTTTTTGATAATACAAAATAAAACAGCAAACATCGAGACATATAGTGACGGTTTCCGTTGATAAATAGTAATGCAAAAAAAGTTCACACAGTTACAGGATAAACAGACAGGACTCCTAATCAATATTTTTTTTTATTAATATGGCATATAAAATGATAAAAATGAAAGAAAATAAAAAAGCAGGAAGTATACTGAGAAATATATTACAGCGAATCATGCAAATATTTCGTAATCTCGGCAGACAAAATGGCGACTGCGTTGCGTCAAAGAACAGTGAGATAAATATGCTGAAAGAATCGTTCCACATCGCAGAACTCGTTCTTGTGGATAGCAAGAATGATCGGGATAGGGATAGCAATCCCTATTCTGATCAGACTGTGTATGAATGGATATGTGTGGTGGTGGTGGTGGTGGTGGTGCTGGTGGTGGTGGTGGTGAGTGGAGGACAGATTGTTAGTCTGTTGTAGGTTCGAAAACAAAAAAAAAACTATCAGAAAGCAACCAGCAGATACTTTCAGTTCCCTCTGACGAAGGGTTCTTACTGAAACGTTAGTTTTGTCTTCTTTCGCACTGCATAAAAATTTATTTCCTTGTATGATAATTATACTTCATCTCATCGACTTAACTAAAAACAGTCTGCAGTGTGATTAAAAATATATTCCATAACCTCAACTAAATTTTTGTTTTTGAACTTGTAGACACATGTTGGACATGAATCTCCCGAATAAATAACGTTTTACATAGTAACTAAACTTATTCTACGATGAGCCAACGGGGGGAGCCTCTACACGATCGATCGACTTGCTAATAATAGCAGCCAAATATCCCTCGAATTACACCCTACAGGAATAGCTTAGAAATAGATACATCAGATAAGGTAGTCTTTCAGATTTCTAAAATACTAGACGGTCACGACTGGAACGCACTTGATCATAGATCGACTGGATCGATCTTGACCTGGGGCAAAACAATAAGAACGACTGAAAAAACAGTTAATGTGTGTGTATGCATGTGTGTACACGTGTTTGTAATTATATTTTCATGAAGGGTGGCTGTGTGTGTATGTACATGCGTATGTATGTATATGTGTGTATGTGCGCGCGCGAGTGTGTCTGTATGTATGAACCTATACGTTCGCCCCTAAGGTCCGTTTGTGTGCATATGTCCGTGTAATGTGTGTGTTTTCTATATGGATTCTTTTTTTGTCCGAATGGATACGAGTGTAGGCTTGTGTGCGTATATTTGCAATCATGTGTGTATGTATGTATGTATGTGCGTGTGTGTGTGTCGCCGTATGCGAGTGTGTGTCTGTGTGTGACCGAGTGTTTTTGTGTGTGTGTGTGTGTGTGTGTGTGTGCGTTTGTGTGTGCATGTGTTTGTGTATGTGTTTTTTTACCCAATAAGGTTGAGAAATACTCGTTTTCCACTTTACCTTGGCTGCAAAACAAAAGAAGGAGAAAAGCCTCCATTGACACTCGGCTGTTCATCCCGATCACTCTCCGGTCACCGACTGGCAAACCTAGTAAGCTTTTCTGCTGCTGCTGCTGCTGCTGTTGGCAGTGGTGGTACTGCTGCCGCTGTCGCTCTTCGAGACACTTTTCACTCCCTTCTTTATCTCAGTTTTGTCTTTTTCTTCATGTAACTCACTCTCTCCCCTCCCTCACTCTCTCTCTCTCTCTCTGTCTCAGATTATAGTTTGCCAGTTTGAGTGAAGGCTACTCTCTAAACCTTTACCGCTCTTTTCCCTCCCTTCTTTCGTTGTTTCCCTCATCTCCCCATACATTCCCTCTCTCCTCTTCCCTATCTTTCTTTCTCTTTCTCTCTCCCTCCCTTACTTTGTCCTATTCCCACTTCCAAACCCCGTTTTACTATATCACCCTTTTTTTTCTTTTCTTCTTTGTGTGTCTTCTTATCTATCACTCCCGTTCTGTTTGCATTTGTCATCCTCCCACTACCTCTCTCTTTTTCTCCCTTTGTCTCTCACTCTCACGCTCTCCGTCTCTCTCTCTCACTCTCTCTCTTTCTCTCTCTCGCTCTCTCATTTTATCTGTGTAATCATCTCTTAGATACAACCCCCCATTCCTATCCAACAACATGTATCTGTCACTCACGTTCCTTTCACCCACCTCCTACCTTTTCTCTTCAGTCTTCTCACACTCCCTTTCTCTCTCTCATTTTTTTATTGCTTTTATCTCCCCCTTCTACCCACTCTCTCTCACTCCTCTATCTTACCTCTATAACACCCTCTCTCCTTTTTCCCTTTCTCTCTTTCTGCATCACTCCCCTTCTTTCTTTTTCTCTCTCCCCCTCTCTCTATCTCTCTATCTCCCCTCGCGATCCGTGTTAACATGTTGACATTCTGTCTTTTATTCTTATCAATAAACAAATAACTATCGTCACCATTACTCACCTCCGAGATCTGCCGCCGTCACAGCAATCCTACTGAACTTCTAGCATTGTCTACAAAACCCCTCACCACCCACTACCATTTACCATCACACCGAGCCTTCTATGCCGTCGCTGGACCAGCTAGAAATAGCAGCCGTTTCTCCTTCAAACAATCCCACACAATTGTCTTTAAAACAAGTGACAGACGAGACAATGAAGTCCTGGATATACAAAATTTCAAGAGAATGCTGGGGCATTCTCTTGAAATTTTAGCCGAAAGAATCGACTCCGGGACTTTTACATTTTTTTTGTTTTTGTTAAGCTTAATTCTTATTCTATAAGGATTCCTTTTCCGAATGGCTAAGTTACTGGGACGTAAGCACAGCAACACCGGTTGTCAAAGAAATGCACACACATAAATATATATCTCTTTTACTTTTTTTACTTGTTTCAGTCATTTGACTGCGGCCATGCTGGAGCACCGCCTTTAGTCGAGCAAATCGACCCCAGCACTTATTCTTTGTAAGCCTAATACTTTTTCTATCGGTCTCTTTTTGCCGAACTGCTAGGTGACGGAGACATAAGCACACCAGCATCGGTTGTCAAGCGATGGTGTGTGTGTGGGGGGGGGACAAACACAGACACACAAACACACACACATATATACACAAATATATACATATATACGACGGGCTTCTTTCAGTTTCCGTCTAC
>NC_068993.1:19914673-19917295 GCF_001194135.2 Octopus bimaculoides
ATATATATATATATATATATATATATATATATATACGTGTGTGTGTGTGTGTGTGTGTGTGTATACACGATGAGCTTCCCACATTTTCCAACTGCAAGATTCACCTACAAGGCATAGATTGGATCAAGGTGGAAGGGTTGTAGTAGACGATGCTTGCCCAAAGTTCCGCGCAGTAAGACTGAACCCGAAATCACGTGGTTGCAAAGAGAAATTCTTGACCACACACAACCATAACTCGCTGGAACAGCCATGGCTGGAATTCAGTCATAGAACTGCTCGCTTATGGTTGGCTTGAGACGAAGCACCAGTCTACCCACCATAATCAATGCCATCACCAACGCCAATACTACCAACTGCACTACCGCCGCGTCACCACCACCAGCACTACCTCCATCACTGCAATCATCTCTAAATACTACACGCTTGTTGCATCTACTGCTACCACTACAACAGACACTACAACCACCACCGCTATCAACCCCCAATGAACCAATAAACAAGAGGCCCTTGACATAGTTGCTCGACATACCATGAAAAACAACGAAATCTCCCTCAAATCATTCACCATCATACTTTGAGTAATGCGGTCCTTGGTTTCCTGAACATAGAAAAGAGCAAGTCCCACTGGAAAGGGCTGGGTACAGCCGGAATACCGTTGATCATAAGGACAGTCCCATAGGAAACGGATGCTTCAATGCCCTTAATCATTGGGGCAGTCTCATAGAAAAGAGTCGGATAGTGCTGGAATGGTCTCAGTCATAGAAATTATGTCATGGAAAACGGATAAATAAAACCTGAATGCCTTTGATCAGAGGGATAGCTCTGATGGAAAAGAATAGACACGGCTGAGATTCTCATCATCATAGGATAATCCCACTGGAAAGGGGTGAATACAGCTGGAACGCCCTTGATCATTGGGGTAGTCTCATTGGAAAAGGACGGATACAGCTAGAATGCCTTTCATTAGAGGTGATCTGGGCCTAAAGATCAACAGTAGCAACGACCATCATTAAGATCCAGTATCATCAAAGTTCTAGGAACAAACATTTTCGGACTGTTTTTGTACCGTTTAGTCAGGGGGTAAGGAAGAACAAAGCGGTGACCCTTTACATTTTTAGGTTCTTTGAGATTAGTGAGAGAAGTGGATGCCTGATCTGAAAGCCTGTGAATGAGGAAACTCGGCTAAAGGTACCCAATGACCATGTGGTGCTGGTGGTGCTGGTGGTGATGGTAGTGTTCAACTGGTTGACAGATTGTCTGTCACCCAAAAACTCAGAACTCCAAGAGTCGGAATAATAACTGCAAACAAAGCCTCCGATAGAAATTTTTCAGGCAGAACAAAAGCACTTTCGGGGATTCGGGAGGAAGTCCTTTTAAAATTCAAGAATAGAGACGGTTTAGGGTTAGGGTTAGGATATTCTTGATCCCTTCTTTAGCTCATCGTCCCCAGGTCGTTGTACCGGCTGAATCCTCCTTCTATAAATCTTTACAGGAAGTTATCCCACCAGACACTCTAACAATTCCGTCAATCCACCACTTCTGAGCGGCTTCTTTATTTTATCGACTCAGAAAGAATGAGCGGTCATGTTGACTTGGGCGTGATTTGAACTCTGAGCGCAGAGAGCCTGAACAAACACCACAAAATCTTCTGCTCTAATAACTCTTTTGTTACTATATCTGCCAATGATCAAGCAGTCAATTCTCTGGCATCACTTTCACCGCATTACCTTTTATCAATGTTAATTATGATTCGTGTGCGTCGATCCATTTAAAAAAAAAATTTTTCTTGTTAAGTGGATGGAGATTTTTATAAATATTTTGAATTGTCTTCCTTGTCATCATTTGGTTGATTAAAATCTTAGTTCAACAATGTGTACCCTCTCTCAATACATTTATTAAACTCGAGTAAATAAATTTATCGTACTAACTACGTTAAGAGTGATGTGTTAGCACTTATTATTTCACTGTTATTCATCAAAGCCAACGTTGTAATTTCTGTATATATTTTACAATAAGTTTCCTACCAATCTGCACCAGCACCATTGCAGCCAATTCTATGACCTCCACCCCCACCCCCACCACTACCATCATCATCATCATCATCACTACTATAAAATTTACACCACCACCACCACCACGGCAACACCTATATTACCGCCAACAAACAAGTTATTATTACAATTACGATACGACTACGACTGACATAATTTTTAATATTACTACCACTACCACCACCGCCATTACCACACTTTTACGACTACAATGCTCAACACTGCTACTACTACTACTACTACTACTACTACTACTGCTGCTACTACTACTACTACTACTACTAGGATCAACAGACATCACTACCATTAAATATTACGTTAACCACCCGCTATTACAACTACTTATGCCGCCGCCACCGCTGCCACCTCTATCACCGCTAAGTGTAACGCCACCCCTGAGATCCGTGTACTAAACTGTCCTACCCTGCAACTACTATATTCATGCTAATCACAAAAAGCAAAAAGAAAAAAACTCTATCAAACAGCAACAACAACAACAACGAAAATAATGAGAGTAGTGGCTTTTATTACAACCATCTCTCTCTCTCTCTCTCTCTCTCTCTCTCTCTAT
>NC_068993.1:19917532-19924515 GCF_001194135.2 Octopus bimaculoides
GTGTGTTGCAGGCCTACACATAACTGGTTGTTTTTGCAGGGGGCTTTTTTTTGTAGTTTCCAAGAAAATTCTTGCCATGCGTTTTATCATGAAACAGAGAAATCTGCTGCATATTTTGATCACTGACTTATTTAAGGTCAAGTGGTTTAACTCATCTGCAATCGCTGACCTTTGAAGGGTTACTGTGATTGATCTTATCCCACTTGATAGCTGTTTCTTTGCTTTTTTTTTTTTTTGTCGTTATTTTTTTTTTCAAGGTGAAACGGCTTAGTGAATAATGCAGTAATTAGATTATCTAAATATCAACCAATGAGCTGAGGTTTCAATATTGGCAAAAGGAAATTTTGATCGGCCTCGATCCGAAAACTCAGTATCGAATTTTGCTTTCAAGCATGCAGGGACGGGCGTGGCTTTGTGGTAAAAGTTTGCTTCCCAACCACATGGTCTTGCGTGGCACCCTGGGTGAGTGTCTTCGATTATAGCCTCGGGTCAACCAAAGCCTTGTGAGTAGATTTGATAGACGGAAACTGTATATGTTTGTGTGGTGCGTGGGTGTATGTTTGTTCCCCTAGACAATCGGTGCTTGTGTGTTCACGTCCCCTCAGCTCAGTGGTTCGGCAAAAAAAGTTCGAAAGAATTTGTACCAGGCTTTTAAAAAAATAAGTGCTGAGATCGATTCTCCAAGGCACGGCCCCTGCGTGACCGTAGTCCAATAACTGAAACGAGTAAAAGATAAAAGATTAAAAAAATAAAAGATAAAGGCACAGGCTTAATTATGTAGTGAAAAGGCTTGCTTTGCAACCACGTGGTTTTGAGTTCAGTTCCACTGCGCGGCACCTTGGCTTAGTGCCTCCTGCTATTGCGCTGGACCGACCAATGACTTGTAGATGAACCAGGTAAACGGAAATTATATGTAAACCCAACGTGTGTTAATTTCAGTATTTGTATTTTGTTTCCTTCCCACATCTTGACGACCAATGCTGGTTTGTTTACGTCCCTGTAACATAGCAGTTCGTGAAAAGGGGCCAATAGAATAAGAACCAGACATTAAAAAAAAAACAACCTATAAGTACTAGAGTCGAGTTGTTCGATTAAACCCGTCAAGGTGAGATCTCAGCATGGCCGCAGTCCAGTGAAGGAAGTAAGTAAAAAATCATTCTCAAATTTCCTGTCTTTCAAGAGAAATCATCAGAAAGACCTTTACGGCATATCGCTCCTCATTAGAACCTTTAGATGGTGCATTTTATATATATGGTTTATGCATGAAATGGCTGAATAGATAAAGTATTAAACAAGGTCATACATGTAGAGTGAGCTCAGATCGGCTGCAGGTGTTTCGTTATATTCTGAATGGGTTACTAAACTTGACGTAATTTAATTCACTATTATAGTGTCGAGGATAAGAAGCAATTTTTTGAGAGAATTATTGCTATTTCTGCTTACTTGAAGAAATCACTTTAATATGTCACAAACTCTAGGGATTAAATGTCCTATATGCAAAATGTTTAGAACAAAGTAAATGAGAAATGTGATATCAATGCATTTCTCAAGTATATTAGTATCTCATGGGCATTGGTATACCAAAAGTGTAAGCATCTCAAGGGTATTAGGGTATTAACAAAATGTCTTCAATTCGAGAATGCTTTCAAAGAGATTTGCCTTCAGTGAAATGCGTCCGACTGGCAGCTGAAATCGTCTTACAGTCTCCAGAAGCATCACTTTTACTCATTTGTGTTTGGTTATTTAAACAACAAAATTATTTGCAGAGGTAAAATGTAAATTAAGATAAAGAAAATAGATTATAAATTATTATTATTAATTATTCATTTATGTTCCAATCACCCAATATTTCAAATGAAATGATATAAAATCAAAAATAGATACATAAATGAAACTTATAACAATAAAGAAAAAATATCATAAGATTTGTAATGATTAGAAAAAGACGAAATTCTTGAGTAAATAATTAAATAGTAAAATTATGTTGCAGACGTCTTTTGCAGCTTACATTTGCATACTCCAAATCCGTTCGATCAATAGTACAGTAAAGATTTTCAAAGCATTTCAAAGTTTTTCCATTTGATGCTACTGGACGTATGCACATAGCTAATATATGCATTTATTCATACACTCAGATATTATATGCAAGCACATATAACTAAATCACCGGTACTGTCTTCACTCAAACAAGAAATGTGTCGCTTTATTAGTAGCCAACTTTTATTCTGTTAAAAACATTTGTTATTCAAATATATTACATAGCATCATGAAACAAAAAGATCAACAGGAAATATAGTTCCACCGAAACCTCATAAATTTAAATCGTCTCTACTTAACCTGTGAACCAATTTCATAATGAGTTTTCCAGTCAGATTTCTGCAACTGCAAATGTTACTGCTTGAAACAAAGATATATATAATCAAATGCATTAAATGGTGTAATACAGAACACCATGTGTGCTTTCTTAGTGCCCCTTTCATACCCGGTTCCTGAGACTATACGGGTGTGCTGTGCAATAGAAAATAATTTATACCTATAAACAAACTATTGTCATGTCTATACTAAAGGAACACATTGTTATTTAGCATCTTCTTTTCATTCAAAAGACGTCGATAATTTTTCCTTTTCTAAAAAGGAAGAAAATACAAGATATATTTCTCGGAGACAGAATTCCCCTGATATTCTCTACTGGCTTCAAACCAAATTCTTTATCATTACAACACATATCCGACATTTAAACTCACTTTCACCACTGAGACCTATAAATAAAATAAATTTAACACAAGCTATGGTCATATTAATCACAACAAGCATTCACTTTGATATGTTCAAGGACTATCAAGAAATGCCCAAACAAAAACTTCTACTTAAGTTTTTTCCCTTGATTAATCAAGTTATTGGTATAGCCATGAATGAAAAGCCTCCCTGGATGGTGACATACAAGGCTGTAACTTCTACAAATGTTACTGTAAGCTCCATAAATATAAAGGTGCAGCTTTGTATTTGAATCATGATCTGACGGCAAGTCATGATCTTTTCCTCTTGGAACGGTGTACTTCACTATCTGTTTGTTTATATTTCACTATATTGTCTAGTGGTAGACATTTTTTTCATTTGCTCCCTGGCATAGCTTCACGCCATAATTCCATTGGGAATTACTTATGGCTCAAGCAGGAATCAATATCGTATCGCAATGTCAGCTTGCCAAGAGCTTACTAACACTATAAAGAGATCACGCACACACACAGGTGGGTACATACATTACATACATACATACATACATACAGACATACATACATACATGCATACATACATAATGAGGGAAACGAAATATGGAGATCACGAGATTCTTTATGTGCCACAACAATTGTTTCAACCATCTTGCATCGGATGCACAGTATCCCATCTTGCGGATGCGATACTGTGTTGCATCTTCCGTTGCAGATGCACCTCATCTGATATCACCCACAGTTTTGATATAAGTGTCCGTAGATCTCAGGAATTCCGCAGTGATCCTTGAGTTTATAAAGAATAAGGGAAACAAAAATGGAGTTCACGAGAATCTTTATTCACCACGACGATCGTTTCGACCCATCTTGCATCGGTCCGTTGCGAGTGGGATACTGTACAACAGGTTGTGTTGCATATCAGGTGTCATGTGTTAAAGAAGCTGCCTCGCTAAATATAATCGGTTACACTTAGCATGTTGTAGCTGCCAGCAGGTTGTTGGCTATAATGACAGGGGATGGATACAATTTTCGGATTAAAACCGGTTAATGAGTTTGGTTATAGTTCATAGCGAATACATGACAGAGTAAAGTAGTAAAAGACAAAAAATAGAAAATGACAAAGGATAAGAATTAAAAGATATAATTAAGAAAGATAAGTATACACGTGTTGACAAAAACACATATATAGACGTACACACACACACACACACACACACACACACACACACACACACATACACACACACACCCCAATGGACTCGTGGACATACATACCTACGCTCACGCCGTTAAGCAGATGTCGCTGGATACAGTCGTAAACAACTAAGATGGTCGTGTTAGAGAAAAATAAAAGATGATAGCGTGAGTATGTATGTCCACGAGACCACTGGTGTGTTTGTATATGTAAGTCTACGTGTGTGTTTATGTCAACACGCTTATACTTATCTTTCTTCATATTATCTTTGAATTCTTATCCTTTGTCATTTTTTAATTTTTATCGTTTATGATTTTATTCTATGTCATGTATTTTCTATGAACTATAGCAAGATTCACTAACCAGTTCAAACCCAGATATTACATCCATCTCCTGTCATTATAGCCAACAACCTACTGGCAACAACAAAATGCCAAGTGTAACCGAATGTATATAGCGAGGCAGCTTCTTTAACATAAGACACCTGAAGAGATATATCTACGCCGGAGGATGCAACACAACCAGTTGCACATTATCCCACCAGCAACGGACCAATGCAAGATGGGTCGAAACGGCTGTTGTGGTGAATAAAGATTCTCGTAAACTCCATTTTCCGTTTCCCGGATCATTGTGGTTTTCGTCACTGCATGTCGAAATATTAAAAAGAAAATTTTAATGTATCATTAGGAGTGGCTGTGTGGTAAGTAGCTTGCTTACCAACCACATGGTCCCGGGTTCAGTCCCACTGCGTGGCATCTTGGGCAAGTGTCTTCTACTATAGCCTCGGGCCGACCAAAGCCTTGTGAGTGGATTTGGTAGACGGAAACTGAAAGAAGCCCGTCGTATATATGTATATATATATATATGTATGTATGTATGTGTTTGTGTGTCTGTGTTTGTCCCCCCAACATCGCTTGACAACCGATGCTGGTGTGTTTATGTCCCCGTAACTTAGCGGTTCGGCAAAAGAGACCGATAGAATAAGTACTAGGCTTCTAAAGAATAAGTCCTGGGGTCGATTTGCTCGACTAAAGGCGGTGCTCCAGCATGGCCGCAGTTAAAAGACTGAAACAAGTAAAAGAGTAAAAGCGTATGTAATTTTTGACGCTGAATCCGAATTTGTTATTCATTTATTCCAGAAAAATTTTGCAAAAATGTTACAGGTGTTCAAAGTTTGATAATTTTCAGAATTTTCAGCCAATCAGAAAACAGTGTGTTCATTGCCTCTTCCATCATCTGTCACAGTAGTGAGAAAGCGAGGGGGTACACCGGCATGTCAAAACATTAAACTAACTACAGTAAACAGTGACAAACATTAAAAGATTCGCGAGCAAATTAAATATATAAAAGCTACGAGCAAACCAACAGACATTTATTAGTTTTAAAAAACTCAAGAACGAAAGTTTGCAATACACTCAAGGATTTTATTAAAAATATTATCTTTCTCGTATATCCTCTACATAAATCCACTAAGATAAGAGCCAACAATGGAACGGTGTGTCCCATACCGGCGTTTGTTTCCACGCTTTAAAGATGCCCAGGTACTCTCAATTTGTTGAGCGTGAGTCCCATCTTTTGAGTTTATAAATTCAATGTTATGGTTCGCAGTTTTATGTTTGAAATCATAGACCACGATTTCTGGGACAAGTTCGCCACAGGTCACTGAAAATAGTGGCTCCTGAAAGAACCAAGTGTCGTATGCAGTAGTTTACTCCTTGTGTGCATGCGCAGTGTCTTTGATTACTATGGAAACAGAGTTCTTCGCAATCAGCTTTGGAACACGTGGTGCTTCTTTGCTTACTATGCTAACAGAATTTCACGGTGATGTGTAAAATACTCGCTTCTGGTTAGATAAAATGCCAAAATTTTGCAAATTTTAAAAGCTAATAACTTTTCAATTATGGACTTAAAGGAAAAGTGATTTTCATTTTCATAATTAGTATACAAAACTTAATCCATATACTAAACAAAACATATATATATGGATCTAGTTAAACTGATTCACAAAATCTGCATTTTTTTAAAAAGAAGTAAAAATCTGACAATCGGCTATATTAATGTAGTTTCCCACTCTTATTGATATATAGGTATGATGTTGTGGAGAAAGAGATTTGAGGAAAAAGTTATAGAGGTTTAAAAATTGAAAAAACTTTATTTTTAGCCACTAGCGAGACCGAAATTTTCTGCGTTTAGCGGTGTCAACTTTAAGATTGTAGCCTGTGAAATTTAGAGCGTCTGTAAAATGATCTGTTCATTGTAGGTTCCTAAATAAACAGAAATACCTAATAAAATCAAGCTGTATCATATTACTGTTTCTTTTGTCCCTTCATTGATTTCTTTAGTGTTTTGTATGTTTTTATTATTTTTTTTTATTTTTTTAAATAAATATATTTGTCAGCATGTGTTAACTTTATGCGTATTTCAATATTATGTATCCCTGTCATGTATTTGTGCACATCATTAATATATAAACGCATGTATGTATTCATATATAAGTTAATGTGTACATTTATGCATTCATATGTGTGTAAGTGCGTGTGTGTGTGTGTGTGTATGTGCGTATGTGTGTGTATGTGTGTGTGAAAAGGGAGTGTCTGTCTCCAAAACTTCAAAGTTGTGTAACGTTTCTATACTTGGATTTGTAAACTACAATAAGAATAACACTGGTCAACAAAGAATTTGTCCCAAGGTAAAAAAAATACCTGTATCTTGTATGTTTTTGCATGCAGAATTCAGAAATAATGTCAAATTATCTGTATCACCCGCAGTTTCTCTGTTCCACGACATCCTCTCAGTTCCTGTCACGTGAGCTAAATTTCAGTTAAGTTGTTGAAATGTGAAGCTAACGGTTTAAGAAATACTCCTAATTTAAATGTTTATGAATAGAATTAACCTAGTGAAATAATAAATCCAGCTGAGTCAATGAGTCCCCGAAGCTTTTGTTATATATGAAAAATATGTAAAATATTAAGACAAATAACGAAAAATATCTATAATAAAATTTTAATTGATGAATACAAATTTCTATTAAAGCATAACACGCGGGTGAAGCAAATCTC
>NC_068993.1:19926000-19926825 GCF_001194135.2 Octopus bimaculoides
CATAACACACCAGCACTGACCAATTCCCATCTCCATATTTTCACACCTACACATCAAGATCACCAGCACTCTCTTACACACGGGCACCTTCATTTAGGGATCACTACTACTTGTTATCTCTCCTTCTTCTTAACTCTCCTGTGTGACCCTTCTGTCCGACATTCGCCATGATAGATCGCTAACCACTACACACGTTTTTTCTCTCTTTGTTTCTTTCTGTGTTCCTTTCTGTGGAAGAGCTTAGGCTCGAAACGTTAAAGACTTTTTCAATTCCCGAGCGTTATACTAATACATCTGTTTGTTTTCTACACCACCTGTCTTCGTCTGTTGTTTTTCGTGACTTCTCCCTGTACGTATGTATGCAAATATTTGTGTGTGTTTTTTGTGTTTGTTTGCCAGCCCCTACTGCTTGACAAGCGTCGTTGGTTTGCTTACGTCCCCATAACTTAGCAGTAGCAGAAAAACGTACATACATACATACATACATACATACATACATACATAAGTGAACTGTATTACTGTTCGACCAAACCCTTCAGCATTGTACCACAGCATAGCCGCGGTGCAATGACTAAAATAAGTAAAACGGAAAAGAGATCAAAGATATGACAGAAGTACTTAGATACACCGTTTTTCTGTGAAGAGGGTCCGTTCAAATTTCTGAGTAAGAGTCAAATTATATACAATTCAGATTATATAAGAGTACAGCTTAAACTGAAAGTCTGTATTAGTGGATGTTAATATTTTTTCTCTGCATGCAATCTTGTATGCACTGGTCTATACTGGTAGGTAGCGTCTCGATTGTGTGAGCAATGCACAAGCAAA
>NC_068993.1:19927563-19931678 GCF_001194135.2 Octopus bimaculoides
TGTGTGTGTGTGTGTGTGTGTGTGTGTGTGTGTGTGTGTGTGTGTGTGTGGCAGATCCTTATTTGTTGATTGACAGTGGGTCTTTAGATATTTAGTAGTGGTTTCAAATTTGGAAAAGGGTTTGGTGTGTGTGTTTGAGTTTTTTGTTTCTTGTAGTGTGTGTGTTGCTTTGTACACACACACACACACACACACACACATATATATATAACTTAGATAACTTAGATTGGTTTCGGCCATTATCGGCCCACGCCTTGACTAACTCAATAGCACCATCTGGAAAAGTCTTTTAGTTAATTATTTCGGGACACCATTGACTACTCAAGCAGAGTTGTTGTTGGTTGAGATGTATCCATGTGTAGGTGGTTTATCCGGTATTTCCTGAAGGAATTTGTCCAGGTACCGTTTGAAAGTTGTGGGGTCTTTTTCTACTTGAATTTCTTTTGGGATAACATTGAAAAGTGCAGGACCATTTGCAGTGAAGAAATTGTGTCGCAATGTTTTTATGTGATGTGATCTTGACCTTTGTAGGGGACGCATTGCACGGGGGACTTGTCTTGGGTGAATTGTAAACATAATGACAACATCATTTAGATAATATTGGTGGAATATTTTTCACATGGTACAAATAATGTATCGCCCACGGCGGCGTTGCAGAGTATAGAACTTCAGCTGTTTAAGTCGAGCCCAATAATCAAGTCCCATCATGCTATTTATTTATTTATTTATTTATTTTGTGATTGATCATTGTGGCACTTCGATCCTCTATAGGGGGGGGGGTCTCTACTAGCAGACCGGTTTATAATGGAGCAGGGGAAGTATTAACATAAGGCACCTAGGTCAAAAGTATGTAAAATAAAGTTGCTATATCGTGTACAGATACAATAAATGATTATTCATATTTTTCATTAATCAGAATAATATATCAGTATTGTTTTACATATGCTAAGTTTGAAATACTTGAGATACCAATATTTTCTTAATTAATATGTGAATAAATAAAGGCTAATTATAAATTAATAATGAAATAAAAAGAAATAGTGTATAATAATGTAAATAATCAATTAAGGCAGTATGCAAAAACCATGAAGTGGTATTAATTTAAAATGCTATGGTAAAGTACATTTGGACTTATTTAATATAAGGAACCATAGATAAGATGTGAAATTTTTAAAAAATTTATATATATTGGACTAAAATTTTAAGATTAAACTTATATATCTAATATCATTTAAAAGACACATAAGAGATAAAATTTATTATATAATTAATGTAAAGAATTGATACAGAGGATTTACATGGTATATAATGATGTACTCATCAAGATTTAAGAAACTGATAAAATGAATGATTGGAATTAACATAGAATATAATGGTGAACTAAACTATTAATAGAGAACATGATAATTATGTACTAATTTAATTAGATTGCACTATTTTAAATTATCAGGAACTTGTGTTAACTAACATGGGCTAAGTACAAAATAATAATGGAACAAGGATTAGATTTATTTAAGTCACCCATAAAATAACAATGATAATGCTACAACAACAATAGAATAACATGAATCCTTTAGGGTCAGGCATCAAATAAAATTTTAAAAGGTTTAAAAACTATTAAAAACTATTAAGAAATTTCAAAACATCTTATTCATTAAAATTAAGTAAGATACACACTAAACTAACAGCAACAGCAAATGTGATATGGAAAAAATTTAAGTAAAACCATATACCATCCATGGATAAAGTTAAAATTTTAGTTTCCACAAGAAGATTATACATTAAGGTGAGAGATCGAAAATATGCTATAAAAGTTAAATTTCAATTTAAATATGTGATTTAGTAATCACAATAAATAAGAGTTAAAGAAAATATTTGATATATCCATTATCTAAAGTCGAAAATATTCAAATTTACTTGATTAGCTTATTTCTATAGTAACTACAATCCAATCTAGACTAAAGGAAAGTTAATGCTATAGCTTGTAATTTATAAGGATGAAGTGAAGATACCCATATTTGTATATTGTAAGAATAGATTTATAGGGGTGCCAAAAAAATAGGTATTCTTAAAGAAACGAAAAATTATCCAGCAACTCGGGCTAATACGAACGAGCCTGGTAGGTGTAAAAGACTAACTGTCAAGAATACAGGCGACAGTCAGATCACTGATGTTTGTTGAACACTCCTCTGTCGTAATTCGATTGCTGTTATTCTGTGCGTCTGTGTGTAAAGATCAATTGTGTTTTGCAGGGCTGCTTTATTTTTACCCTTAACTTAGAAATAGAGAAAGACATAGTGCTAGATATTAAAAAAAATAAGCCATTTGGGGCTAGAAATAAAGCGGAAAAACGTGAAATTCTTCGAGCAGACATGTGTCTTATGTGAAATCTGTGATGAGGCCGAGTGACGCTGTTGACCTGGAGTCGCTTTTGATATATATATATATATATATATATATATATATATATTTCTTTTATCTTTTAGCTTTTATTTGTTATAGTTACTCGGTTGCAGCCATTTTGGATTACATAAATACATATTCATACACAAACAGATTGACAGATATAGGGAGATAGTCATGAAGTGTGAGTAAAGGTGAGATGATGCATCGATTAAAAAAGAATTTTAACGACGTGATCCTAGAAAGTAGGGCTTCAAATAAGAGTCTTTATCATATCCATCCAATAAAATCAACATTATCTCTCATATTACTCATGATATCAATTTTAAAATCCACCCAAGACTTGACCCCCGTGCTATCCGCCCTCTACAGAAATCGAACTGAAGACGCATAACAACATTATGACATAACTACTTTACCTCAACCGGCCCAGCTCTCTTTAATATTATACCAAAATACATCAAAATGGAAATAGATCCCATAAAATTCAAAAGTTCTCCGGACAAATTTCTCCAAAATATTCCAGACCAACCTCCTACACTCGGATATGTCTCCAACAATAATAGCTCATTACTAGAGTGGGCCACGGTGCCCCATATATGACTAAAAGACTTCACCAGGTGGTGCTATTAAGTTAGACATGGCCTGGGCCTATCTAAGTTATCAATATTTCAAAAGTGTGAGCGGTGAGCTGGCGGAATGGTTAGCACTTCCGGGCAAAATGCTTAGCAGCATTTCATCCGTGTTAACGTTTCGAGTTCAAATTCCACCAAGGTCAGTTTTGCATTTCATCCTTTTAAGGTGGCGAGCTGGCACAACCATTAGCATGCCGGGCAAGATGCTTAGCAGCATTTTATCCGTGTTGACGTTCTGAGTTCAAATTCTGCCGCGGTCACCTTTGCTTTTCATTCTTTCGGGGTAAGTAAAATAAATACCAGTTTGAGCGCTGGGGTCGATCTAACCTACTTACCCTTCCTCCTAAATTGCTGGCTTTGTGCCAGAATTTGAAATTAGCATTTAAAAATTGTGCCTCTGACCTTAACTACTGATAGTGAAGCAAGGTCTTGAAGTGTTGTTGTTTTGGATATGAGCCAAATCCGTCTCAAATGATTCAGCACATTAGTTAATGTAATCCTAGATACATTTTATCAGGAAATATGCAGCGTTTGAAAGGACTGTAAGCTCGTTGATTATGGTACCCCGCAATCAGGGCTGAGTAAAATCCAGACAACAGCAATGAGGCATATTATATCATATTCTATCTATCTATCTATCTATCTATCTATCTATCTATCTATCTAATCGCGGAGTAGATAAAACAGGGGACAAATGATGACGGGAATGTTCTTTATGTTGCATGTCTTGTTTCTCTGCTTGTTGTTTTCGTTGTTCGAAAAATGTTCGTTTTTTTATGTTTTTGTTATTTATGTTCTCGTTTCTCATTGTGTCTACGTTTTTTTTTATGTCCTGTACCCATATATGCATGTATATATACATATATATGTAGCTATGTACATATATGTATATATATATGCATATATTTATATATTATTAGCTAAAGGCATCTGGAAAATGTAAAATTACTGCCAGAGAAAAACCATTGTTCCACCGTGGGAAAAGTTCTGTCGCAGTGTTAATTTAAATGTGGCTATGGTGGATCGAATCCACTTCATGCATACAAGATCCACTACATATATATATATGTGTGTGTG
>NC_068993.1:19934223-19935649 GCF_001194135.2 Octopus bimaculoides
GATAAAGTGTAGTATATTGCCACTTAAGTGTGGCTGACGAAGGGAAATAACCCTGAAATCCGGATACGTTCGTGCTGCTGGTCGAGGTGAGAGGGATAACTCCCTTGGCAAACAGGACACAGTCGTGTGTCGATAAGCCAGCTGGAGGAGATGTCCTCCTGGGGCTAAAAGCAACAGTAACATCCACCCCTAGGGGTCAGCCACACTTAAGTGGCAATATACTACACTTTATATATATATATATATATACATACACATGTGCGTGTGTGTTTGTGTGTGTGTGTGCGTGTGTGTGTGAGTGTGTGTGTGTATGTTTACCCGAGAATTACAATTTGTGATTTCGTCTATCTTTGTTTTCTTTTTTGTTTTAATCACGTACCTTTCACCCACCGTAGTTGATAATAGCTAGTCACGTACTCTTGTACAGTACCCCATTCAACTGGCCACTCAGCTGGCTTTTCGAATATTGTTCATGCTTTTAATCCAGCTCTGATTCACCTGACTATGATCAAAGCAGGGCCGAGTATTAGTACTAACTCGGGTAGTCACTTATTAGGAGGCCCGTATTAGGGGGCACCGCTTCATATGTTTACCTATATATGTTGCCGTGAAGCTGCATGACTAAGTGGTTAGGGTCCTCGGTTCCCGACCGTAAGGTCGTGAGTTTGATTCCTGGCAGCGCGTTGAGCCCTTGAGCAAAACAATTTATTTCATGTTGTTCCAGTTCAATCAGCTGACAAAAATGAATTGTACCTGTAATTCAAAGGGCCAGCCTTGTCACATTTTGTATCACACTGAGAACTACATTATGGGTACACGTGTCTGTGGAATGCTCAGTCACTTGCACGTTAATTTCACGAGCAGACTGTTCCGTTCATCGGACCAACTGGAACCCTTGTCGTCGTAACCGACGAAGTACCAGTTTCTATATGTTACAGAGAGAAAGAGAGAGAGAGAGAGAGAGAGAGAGAGATAGAAGCTTTAGTAGTAACAAAAAATTATAAAGGCATATATACGAACATATTTCTCTTCGTGACAAAAAACAGATTAAATTCTTTTGTATCTGGTCATCCCTTAAGTTCTGTCCGAATTTTGTATAAAGAAAACAAGTGATCAAATGTTATATTTAACTGAAATTTAATCATCAATGTACTTTCCCTGATTATCTATGACTTCCTTCCATCTATTTACAAGCTTTTTAATCCCATCAATGTAAAACTTTTTTGGTTTCAAAGCGAAGAACTCTGAAATGTCAGTTTCGACCTCCTCGTGGCTTGCGAAAGTGATGTCCCCCAAATGATTCTGTAAACTACGAAATGGTAGTCTGAAGGAGCAAGGTCGAGAGAATAAGGTGGATGAGGAATTTTTTCCCAACCAAGCTCTTTGATCTTCTGTGATGCGATCTTTGCAGTGTGGAGTCGCGCAT
>NC_068993.1:19935934-19941343 GCF_001194135.2 Octopus bimaculoides
CAGTCACAAGTCTATCCAAAAAGGGTGAAATGAGTTCGCGAGAATGGAGAGAAGAGCAGATGTCAACTCAGGATTTGCGGTTGTTTTCGGACAATTCATGAGGCATCCATTTTCCAAGTTTAGGAAACTTTCCAAGTTGTTGACGATGACGATAAACAGTTGTATGGTTTGAACTAAGCTTTATTGCCACTTCTTCAACTGATAATGCAGGATTTTCTTCAAGTAATGCCCCAAGGAGCTTATCATCAAACCCAACTAGACGTCCGGTTCGATCTTCATCTTCAAGGCTGAAATCTCCACTTCTGAATTTTGCAAATCACCTTCTGCAAGTTCTTTTATTCAAGCATTCTTTCTCCTAAACTGAGTGTATGTTTCGAGTCGCTTCGGCTGCAAAGTTTCCTTTTTTGTACTCATAAAGCATTATGTGCTTCAAATGCCCTTTGGATACTTCCATGTTAGAAAGGGTTTTAATCAAAGAAATTTTAATTCTATTATTCTGTAAAATAATATTCAATTAGCTTAAATGTATACAAATGCATACAAATAATTTTTAATTCCATTAGACATTCTCAAATACTATTAAATTTCATTCAATTTTAAAAAAAAGGTAAAATCGGACGGAACTTATGGGATGACCTGATAAGTTTGTCATTGGAAAATAACACAAAAAGATAAATCTAGAAAGTGCTCTCAAAACATTTGTAGATCTAAAATCGAGAAAAAAATGTTTTAGTTTCGATAATGTATGTTTTTCAGTATCTGTTCTTTTGATCATATTCTTTAACTTATTAGAAAAGAATTTTTTGCGTCTAACATGAAATCAACGGTATACCTTTCGATCTTGCTTTCACCTAACCATCCTCTATTCACAGACTGTAACAAAATTGTGCCGAGATCATTGGCACTACCATAGACGCATTCTCTCTCTCTTTCTCTCTCTCACTTTCTTTATTCCTTTCTTTTTTCTTTCTTTCTTCCTTTCTTTTTTCTTTCTTTCTTTCTTAGTTATATTAATTAAAAGATCAGAAAATTTGGTGTCATTTGAACTGTCCTCTTTAGTTTGGCAAAAAAACTACTGCTACATGAGTAGATTTTCTTTCTTTTGAAATTCTTGTGAAATCTTTTCCATAGGCACAGTACAAGTAAAATGTGTCATTCTTTATTCAGACGGAAAATCAACCCCAGTACTTTTAAATCTGGTAATTATTCTATCTATTGCTTTTGTCGAACCGCTAAGTTATGGGGATGTAAACAAAGCAACTCCGGTTAACAAGCCGTGGTGGGAATAAACACAGATACAAAGCCAGACACACGAATACATAAATGTCATTTATATGTTTGTATATGTATATGTATATATGAAGAGCTTCTACACGACATTGGTCGACCGGGGTTATAGTAGAGGACACTTTCGCAAGGTCCTGTGCTGTGGGACTGAACCGAAACTACCTGGCTGCAAACTGACCTTCTTAACAACATGGCCACTATGAAAAATCACCATTTTTGTCTTGTCTCGGTTTAATAAACAAATAGAAACTGGTAAGATATTAGTTTCAAATTTTGGCACAAGGCCAGTAATTTTGTGGGAGGGGGTAAGTTGCTTACATCTATCCCAGTGCTCAACTGGCATTTATTTCATCGATCCCGAAAGGATAAGAGGCAAAGTCATCTCCGGTGGCATGTGCACCCGGAACGGGATATCAGGGGAAAATGCTACTAAGCATTTTGTCTGACGCAGTAACAATTCTTCCATCACGCAGTCTTAGAAACTGGTAAAATATATTGGGGTAATTTTAATTAACGAAGAACGATGCTCCAGCATGGCCGCAGTCCAATGACACAAACAAGTAAAATAGCAAAAGAGTAAATTGGTCCCTTATTACAATAATAAATAGCTTTAGAAAAAGAGACCGGAATCGGTAGAGCAACGGCAAATTTCCTTGCAGTATTTAGTTATAATTTTTTACCTTATGGGTTCAAGTGTTATCGATGGTAAATTTCACTTTTCTTTAATAAAGTACCAAAACCTGGGTCGATGTAATCGTCTATACCCATCAACAAAATTTCTGGCTTTGTACCAACATTAGAAATCAATATTTTCGTTGTTTTGATTAACGTCATTGAATTCTGGTATCGATCTCAACACTTTGATATGTTTGTTACCAAATTTCTCCTTCCTTGTAACAGAGTTGCAACCGCGCACATTCTTGAATTGTAAGAGCTCCAGAGTGTGTTGTTGCTGCTGCTGTTGTCAAAGGCCCCGGGTGAGCCCTGATTAAGCAGACTTGTGCCCAAAGCCTTCCTGACATGGCCATCCGTCTTTCTTATCTATCATGGACTACATTGTCCGATTCATCCTCATTTAACCTTTTGCTCGCCCTGTATATCACATGCAATACACAAGACATAGGATCTTTTCTGTTTGGCTGCACCTGTGGAAATTTTAAAGTGTGGTTAAAATTTTAAAATTTGGTGTATTAATGTAATTTTCCATGCTGAATCTCAGAAAAAAATGTTTTTAAAGTTATAGAGATTTAAAGTTTGATACTTTTTATTCAGTCAGAAAACAGGACTTAGAAGCTATTATTTTGTACGTGACAGCACGTGTTGTCAGTTGTAAACAAATGAAGTATTGGCGGAATTCTGCATTACGCATTTTTTTGAATTTTCAGAAAGTTTTTGCGAATTTGTATTCTACACACGGGAATTCATACGATTATACAAAGACAAAAATAATAATAACAGTAGTAGTAGTAGTAGTAGTAGTAGTAGTAGTAGTAGTAGTAGTAGTAGTAGTAGTAGTAGTAGTAGTAGTCATTCCCAATTTTTTCCAACTTCCAGAGTAACTTGGGACTTATGAAAGGAAGCCTTTATATTATGTAAAACGTGTGAAAGAAGAACAAACTGAAAGTTTGCATGAAAACAAATCTGGACGTTTGGGACAAATATCAAAATGCTTTGGACAAGTAAAGGGTTTGGTTGCTATTTCTAACTGGTCGATCAACCATCTAGAAGCTTCCGCATTCGCCCTTCATTTCATTTTCGGTTTCTTATCTGTTGGAAAACAGATACTGAATTGAAAAACAGGCACTGAATCACGAAGCATTTTCCCCTCGTTCCACCTACAACTTCAACAGGTCAGGGGATTATTTGCATTCCTATTGTTGACACACGAAACTCCACTCCTAGCATATAGAAATTACTATTTAACGTGGAGGGTGTTGTGTTATAATGATTAGAAAATGACCTACATCAGAACTAAATAATATCCTTGTCTGAAGTTAAGCGGCGAGCTGGCAGAATCGATAGCCCACTGGGTAAAACGCTTGGCGGCATTTCGTCCGTCTTTACGTTATGAATGAAAATTCCGCAGAGGTTGGCATTACCTTTCATCCTTTCGGGGTCAATAAAATAAGTACTAGTTGAACACTGGGTTCGATGTAAAGAGAAAAACAACTAGTTTTAAATCTCTGAGCGAGAAATATGTAGCAACAGTTCTGAGCAGTAAAGTCTATTTGCCAGGACTGCCACATAGTGTTGGCAAATAGACTTTACTGCTTAGTATTACATATTTCTCGCTCAGAGATTTAAAACTAGTTGTTTTTCTCTTTACGGGATCAGCAACTGTGTGTCGCTTTAAACGTATATACTATGGGCAAGGTCGAGTAGCTGCCATCTCTAATCGGTGATTGTCCTGTACCGAAGAAGAGAAATAACCCAGAAACTACAAGTATCGCTAAAGCTAGAACGGAAGCAATAAACTCCCTTGCTCATGGTATACGGATACAGACTATGTATCGGCAGCCAACTGGAAAAGATTTTTTTCCAAGGGGTAAAAAGTAGTAACATCGTCCTTTGTAGGACTGCCACATTGTGTTGGCAAATAGACATTACTGACTGTATTGTTTCTTTCTCCTTATTTGTATTTTTGGGTTTCTTTTATTTTTATTGCATTGTTTATTCGTTAATGCCTTGACAAAATGTCAGAATGTAGGATTACTGTTGAAATAATCGATTGATCATGTTCTGTGACCGGAACACTGCATGAATAAATACTGAGCGATAGCAAGCAAATAGCTGGGTTGATCTTCCGTCTGAAATGTCGACGATGGATACAATCGACTCTGGCGTTGCGAGGCCTCTTGAAGTAGACGTTTAACACCCTTCTCAACCAGACTATTTAGGTAATAGTAATAGTAGTAGTAAAGGTGGTGGTGGTGGCGGTTGTAATAGTAGCAGTAGTAGTAGAGGTGGTGGTACTTGTAGTAGTAGTAGTAATAGACCACCACTGCTTGTCTGGTACTTATTTTATCGATTCCATAAGGATGAAAGGCAAAGTCGACTTCGGTGGCATTTGAACTCGGAACGTAAAGCCCTGACAAAAATACCTCTAAGCATTTTGTCCTGCGTGCTAACGATTCTGCCACCGAGCACTACCTTTCATTAATAATGATAAAAAGAGCAAAAATGTCTTTATCCAAAACAGCGTTATCATTCTAACCTATAGATCAACGGTTTTCAACCTGTGGTCTGCGGACCGCTTGTGGTCCGCAAAGGTAATACTGGAGGTCTGTGAAGTAAATTCAAAATTTCATATGTAGACACACACGCGCGCGCCAACACACATATATGTCTTAACATTTTAAAATTTTATATATGTATTTTTTCGTTTTTTTTTCCATTTAATTGTGTGAATGTGTACGTATGTAAATATATGTATATGTATGTGTATATTTTATATGTATATGGGTGTGCGTCTGTATATATGTGTATGCGTATATGTATGTATATGAGTGTAAGACTGTGTGCGGTGCATAAGTGCGACTTTCATGCACACGTCCCCTTCATTCATACGGATATGCATATGTTTGTATGTGTGTATATATAAGTACATACATGCACATATATGTTTGTGTGTGTATGTGAATGTTTATATACATGTTTGTGTCAGCGTGTACGTATGTAGACTTTATGAACGCAGGAGGTTTTATGTCTATGTATTGTGAGAATATGGCTGCGTGTATTTTTTTTTGTTTCTCTTTTTCTACCTATTAGAGTAACTTCCCTTTTATTCAACGGTTTTTATTTTCAGAGCGTCTATTGCCATAAATAGTCGCCGAGAATGCATCGTAGCTCTCCGTCCCGACATCCGAAACTCCGAGTACTATAACGACAACTTACTGTTTGTCCTAAAATATACATATATAAATAATCCTCTACCTAATATCGAGGTCTCATTCTTTTCTTGTCACTTTTTATTATAATTATTATTATTATTATTATTATTATTATTATTATTATTAGTAGTAGTAGTAGTAGTAGTAGTAGTAGTAGTAGTAGTAGTAGTATGATTATTATTATTATATATGTATATATAAATATATATATATACATATATATATATATATA
>NC_068993.1:19942225-19942706 GCF_001194135.2 Octopus bimaculoides
TTTTTTTTGTATGATTGTGTATAGAGGAATATATTATTTTGTTTAAAAGAGTTCCAACACTGTCTGTTTTTTATGTTTTATTTATATTCCTGCAGAACCAATGTGGGGTATAGAATATGGAATATACAATATATAATATGATATACAATATATAATATAAAATAAAATAAAATAAAAATGGATGGCACCATGAAAGAAAGTATTGAATGTAGATGAAATATTGAGTGTTCAATATAAAGGATCAAATATATAAATATAAATATATAAAGGCGACTCGAGTTTCAGGGCTATTTCCCTTCGTCATGGCCGGTATGACAGACTTTAACAGACTGTCTGTTAATAGTCTGTCCATAGCAGTTACTCAGCATTACCTGACACCTTTGGGTATTCTTGACATTATTACCTCTTATAACCTATATATATGTATGTACACACACACACACACACACACACACACACACACATATATATATGTATATAT
>NC_068993.1:19943250-19946445 GCF_001194135.2 Octopus bimaculoides
ATATATATACATATATATACATATATATATATGTATATAAAATGAACTTGTATATATATATATATATATATATATATTTCGAAACGCGGAGTAGATGAAACAGGAACAACTGACGAAGGGGTATACTCTTTATGTTGCATGTCTCGTTTCTCTGTTTGTTTTGTTCGTTGTTCGAAAAATGTTCGTTTTCTATGTTTTCGTTTTTATGGTTTCGCTTCCCATTGTGTTTAACGCTTTTTTTTATGTCCTGTACCCATATATGCATTTATGTATACATATAGACGTAGGTATGTACATATATGTATAGATATACGCATATATTTATATATTATTTATATTATATATATATATATATATATATATATAATGAACTTGTACACAATGTTCAGGTGAAACAACTAAAAGCAATAAATTGAACCCCGGCTGTATTCAGTTTATATAATTTTTTAAGCAAAAGTGACTGACTGCAGAACAGTGAGTCAGTGATAGTAATGACCGCCAGCTTTCCCGTATCTTGTTTATTTATAGAAATATACAAGACGGTCTGCAAATGTTCATAGATCGTTATCTTATCAACATGTTAGCTGGGAGAGGTTTTGGGAATGATATACATGACTCACCTAAAGAGGACTTTTATCTAACTATTCACTTAAGTAGTCAATATCGTTATTCACAGCGACAAAATACCGAATATACTAATTAAAGCGCATCAGGACAATTACCCGCCCCGCTCATAGGACAATTACCCGCCCCGCTCATAGGACAATTACCCCCAAGGACAATTACTCCCCTTGGTTAATTACCCCCTCTCCGATATATTAAGAAGTTTTGGAGTTAATGTCCTTGGGGTTATTGTCCATGAGGGTTAAATGTTCTAGACTTGATTAAAGTGATCTAAAACGATTCATCCACTAAACGCCACGTCTTATATGAACATCAATGGCCATTGTACCACCTCATTGAACCGACGTGGTGGCTCCTATGCAACCACTCGACTTGTTAGAAATAGCAGCCGCATCCTTCTCAGATTACATATCTCGATCTTTTATATAAACAAAAAAAAAGACTCGTTGGCTAGTGTGGGTCTTGAGTTCAAATTCCGCCGAGGTTGACTTTGCCTTTCATCCTTTCGGGGTCGATAAATTAAGTACCAGTTACGCACTGGGGTCGACGTAATCGACTTAATCCCTCAGTCTGTCCTTGTTTGTCCCCTCTATGTTTAGCCCCTTGTGGGCAATAAAGAAATTAGTGTGGTCTTGGGTCCCATTCGTACAAATAAAAAGGGTGGGGGTGATTACGGCTGGAGTACCACTGGTCTTAGATCTGCTCGACCAGCGCTTACCTGGGGCTATACTACAATAACTAGAATTCTAGTTAAACATACACGTTATGCTTAACAATGACTTAATCTAGGCGTAAGTAATTTTTTTAGTTGGTAGGGGTAGAAGCCCTTATGAGATACCATCCATCATACTATGGCTTCTGGCCACACCACTATCATAATTTATCAAACATCGAATGTGACCGCCAATGAGCTAGCGCGCCGACTTGACCAGCACCGTCTGGAATGTTTCCGTTCAGCCTCCGAGCCTCACAGCAGAGCTTGGTTCAATGCAATATCATCACTCGCAACAGGCACTTAACTTGGTAGTGACTTCCTGCGCATTGGCGTTCCCTGAGGCTTGGTCTCCAGATCTGCAAGCTTCGTGAATGCCGTTACGGATCCATTGTGTCTTCTTTCGGCCTCCACCAACTGTCATGTCGTCACAGTGCTGGCCTCCTTCCACGCCATGCCACCCATAACAAGATCATAAAGCAGGGCCTAGGTGTCGCAGGCTTAGCTTCCGAGCTCGAGCCAGCGGGGCTAGATCCAGTGGATGGTAAAATATTTCCATTCTGTGGTGGTATGCTCTTCATCTAGGATTCCACATGCTGTGACACCTCCAGTGGCAACTTGATGTTGTCAGCTACCAACCTAGGCTTCGCTTCTCGTCAGGCTGAGAAAAACTGTTAAGGCATCGATCGCTCTTCAACAGGTTTATGGTCGAGTTTGTGGTAGGGGAAACCTCCGGTGTTCTCGGCCCCAGGACCATATCCCTGCTCACTGCTATCAAAGCGGAGATGGCTGTTCGCAAGTACAAGCCCCGTGGGTTAGAGTGGTTGTTCCAGCGTATCTCCCTCACTATCCTCCGGGGTAACGCCCTTTTCATTTTGTCTGCAGATGCTACGAGAAATGTCATCCAATGACTAAAAGCAACATTTTATTGCAGTTTGATACAAAGTTTGACCTCTTCTGACCTCTCGTCAAAGTCCCACTTTTCGATCGATTCGTACAGAGCACACTGAAGAAAATTCCCATACTCAAACGACAAGTTATTAAATGAAATCCAGTTTTGCTTCCAGCTGTGTGATGTAGGAGCTTATCTCTTATTCTAAGGTTGTCAAAGCATGTAAATATCTGTCAAATCTGTGACTTTAGTATATTTTGTTAGAAAAAAGAAAAAAAAAGGAGATAGAGACTTACAAACCGGCTGATCAAACAATGATACCACTTTTAATTATACCTTCAGTCTCTAAAGATCGGAAGCAAACATCCAGATTTTCGAATATGCCATATTCATTTGGTTATGTTTTAATGCATTCCTACGCGCGTTTCCACAAATCACGTTTCTTAGGATCATAGTCCATATTCCTAGGCTGATTGCAGTACAGTCCGTACTGATCATGGACATCGAGTGGATCATATTCATGTGTTCATTTCTTCGGGCGGTTAGTGGAAACGTGGCATGCATTAAAATATTTATAAATTCCATCTATACATTATTATTATTATTATTATTATTATTACTATTGTTGTTGTTGTTGTTGTTGTGTTGTTGTTGTTGTTGTTGTTGTTGTTGTTACTATATATATGCATGCATACATATACATACATACATACATATATCTATCTATATATATAAATATATATATATATATATATATACTAATTTAGATTCAATCGAATTAGGTACTTAAATTGAGGCACCAAGCCAGTTCGGTATAGTCCGCGCAGCTCGAAGTTAGGTGAATAAAAAGCAAAAAAGTAACAAGGTATGAAACGGCCGTAATGCATTGATACCTGGACGTCCTTGTTACTTATTTTCTTTATATGTATGTATACACACACACACACATATATATATATATATATAT
>NC_068993.1:19946455-19946947 GCF_001194135.2 Octopus bimaculoides
ACTACGAATTACTCATAAGGTACAGTGTATATTTAAATACATAAGAGGAATCCACTCATGGGATTCCTTACGCCAGAAAGAACTGCTAGGTTCTACAACTACAAAATTAGGGATAAAATCTCGAAAAGAACGAAATGAAAAATAAAAATTGTTTACCATATCTTTCCTGGACCAAATTGGTTTCTGACTTATTTTAGCAAATTAAAATAATTTGTTAGGTGAAGTCGTTATCAACAGGTACACCCAAGACTGAAATATATAAGCACGAGGTAATCAATTCCATGCCTCCCGTTTATACATCCTAATTTTTTCAGATCTACTGCGCATGCGCAGCTCCTTGCTGGCATTAAAAAAATGCCAACTTTTAAAATTCGAAAAATTATCCCTAAAACTTATAATGATTAATCGTATCAAAGGGAAATAGAAAATAATAAAATTTTCACCTCCAAGTGGCCTAGCGTATAAATATATATATATGTATATATATATATA
>NC_068993.1:19947488-19948828 GCF_001194135.2 Octopus bimaculoides
ATATATATATATATATATATATTTATATATATATATACATACACACTATAAACACACGCACATATATACATGCACGTACACTCAACGCACGCACACACATATCTTCATGCACGTTCATACACATAGCATACTTTTTGATGAGTATGTCTGTACTTAAATATACTGTTGCTATGGTCCAGACTTATATATAAGCAATGCAGAGAAATATTTTTTAACATTTAATGTTAAAAGAAAAATAAGCTTAGTTGAATAACAAAAACAAAGTCAAGACGGATGTTTAGCGTGTCGCTACCTTTTAATAACTTTAAATACTTTTAAAATCTAAGGAAAACATGCTTTTGAGTTACTAATCCTTATTTACTATTAATAGTATCTAACGTTTCAAAATTTTCGAAAACACGCAATTATGATTTCGTTCGTTATGTAAGTTTTCATCCACTTGTATTATTTTTTGCGTTTCAAGTATATACAGTCTATAGCATCAACCCTGCTGGTACAGTACCTATAATACCTCACTGCAGTTTAAAACCCATACCCATTTACTTAAACTCCATAATATATAATAGCCACAGATGAGGTATTAACACCGTGAGGGAATATTTATCCCCACTTTAAAGTGAACGTTCTGTTGGTGAACTTAAACTACGGTAGATACTATGTGAGAAACTGTCATATTGGTTTTAATGCCAAATACACTCTTGTTTATATCGGTAACAGAGAGATAAATCCCCACCATATCCAGCGCCGAGACCTACGAATCACGTGGTTTCGACCTTCCTTGGTCTCGTCAAAGATGAATGCTCAACCGTTAGAGATAGCAGCAACCTATCTCTCCGTCAGGATATGCACCAAAAACCAATATAAGAGTTTCTCTGACGTATCCACTACTGTATAGATTGTTCTAACAGAACGTCCACGTCTAAGTGGAGACAAATATTAAATTCAAAATTTATTATGCTAGTGATAGTGTACGCATTGATTGTCAGTACATGTATGATTGTGCATCATTTGAAAATATTTGATATAGAACCGAAAATAACTCGCAATTAGAATTCATAATGACATGACATTTATAGATTATATTGTTTCTTCTGACAATTATTCAAAAGGGGACAGTGATAAGTAGTCTACAGTTACATGAACTCAAACCGGAGTCCTTGGGGGCTTAGTACGTTTGGTGCTGCTATTCAAGTTGTTTTTCTTTCTAACAGTTATGTTAATACCGTTATTATTTGAGGGGCTGTTATATCTCTATTTTTCGGTCAGCTGTCTTTCTCCCTGTAGTAATTATAACACAGGTGTATGTGTGTGTATATATATATATATATATATATATATAT
>NC_068993.1:19948921-19950493 GCF_001194135.2 Octopus bimaculoides
TATGTATCCTTTACTTGTTTCAGCCATTTGACTGTGGCCATGCTGGAGCAATGCCTTGAAGGGGTTTCAGTCGAACAAATTGACCGCATGGCTTATTTTTTTAAAGTTTAGTACTTATTCTATCGGTCTTTTAGGCCGAACCGCTAAGTTACGGGGACATAAACACACCAACACCGGCTGTCAAGCGCTGATGGGGACAAATACAGAAGCAGAGGCACACACACACACATATAGATATGTACACACACACTCATACACACACATAACACAAGAATAAGAATGGAAAAAATCACATCTTTAAATGGTGATTACACCATACATTCTTTTCTACTCTTGGCACAAGGCCTGAAATTTTGGGGAGGGTACCGATCGATTAGATTGATTAGATAGATCCCCGTTCTGGATCTAATTTCAGTCAGCATGAGACTTCCATTTATTGGAGACCCCCTGTTAGATTTACTCCTTTCAATACCCCGGCCCCACGTATAACAAAATTTATTTAACACTTTAATATTAACTTCACACCTCTTTTAGTTTGTATTTGCTTGTACTATGTGTTACAGTTAGCGCTTTTCTGCCTGCTATTATTGTTGTTAGGTGTATTAGCTGTCATTTCCGTGATAATGTGTTGTATGGATTCGCATGTCTAATTATGGACCAGGTCAGGTCATATTTTGCCTTGTTTTCCTCGAGCATCCAGATAAAATCAGCCCGTGATGTTGCATGCCGTTTAAGGATTTTTCGAAAGCTGGCAATGTGATTACAGCATCGATTTTTGAAAATATCAGCCGATACTCCGATGTATACGTAGGGGCCTCCTCTGGTGTTTACTGTGCACTTATACACCACAATACTGGTCGTTGTTATCCTACTATCACTATTTCTGGGTGTGTTAGTATTGTTGTTTGAATTGTTACTAGTGTAATTCGTTGGATGGTTATTATAGATATTGTAGTTGTTATTTCTCGGTTGGTTGGCATTACAGTTCGAGTTATTATCACTTTGATGCATTAATTGGTAGGTTATATAGCGTTGCCTCTTGGTTGGTTATATGAGTCGCAGTCAATTTGTAAGGGCTTATTTTGTGAGCAGTCTGTTCGTTGTCTTAGTTTACGATTGTTAATCCTATGAATGTGGTGCTCTCTATTTGATGAGTTAGCACAGGACAGTTTTGCAGTGCGACGGTTGAATATTTTGCTGTACGCTCCATTTTTAGGGAAGCAACGATCAAGCGCGGCGAAGAATTGTTTTGAAATTTTGGATGAGATGTTCGAGCCCCAGATTGGGTTATACCAAAGGACATCATGGATTTTGTATGTTCTGTTTGGTCTGTTTAGGTCTCAAACTGCCACTGCAAAGTTCCTGAAATGGATCCAACAGAAGTATACCACAACTGCGGATGACAACAGGTAGCCTAAACTGTGCCGGTGCTCGACTCAACATTTAAACACACTAATCTAATTATACGTATTTATCTAGATTTCATCGTTATTATTATTATTATTATTATTATTATTATTATTATTATTATTATTCAGTAGTTTTATTTTTATAACGTGCTTTCACTTCACT
>NC_068993.1:19952338-19954537 GCF_001194135.2 Octopus bimaculoides
ATGGGGATGGCTTTCGTTTTCACAAGTCCCTCTTTTGTTTGGAGCTGTAGCACTGTCTGCCATTTGTTCATTGAGTGCTCTATGTATTTTATGATAATTGGTGCCACCTTGTTTATGGCTAGTGTTTCCAGAATCCACGTGTGGGGAACACTGTCGAAAGCCTTTTGGTAGTCCACCCAGGCCATACTGAGGCCTTTCTTCTTTCTGCCATTATTATTATTATTATTATTATTGTTGTTGTTGTTGTTGTTATTATTATTATCATTATTATTATTATTATTATTACTATTATTTTATGTTTGACTTTTGCTTTACATTTGTACAAGTTGGCTCCAAGTTTCACCCAGAACCTCAAGAGACAACAAGCTATAAGTTCATGCTGGTGTTATGCCTGGTGTGCCATATATTTGGTTTTGTACAAAGTGTTGTTCTAGAGAATGTTTAAGAAACCATAAGAAAAGTATGTGTTTGTTTCAAAACTTGAGATTACATAGAAAGTATTTTGCGTAGGATATGGGCAGTTCCCATGAGCACTATCCTTTGAATTTCTGCCATTTTTGGGTTTCCTGGTATCTGAGCTAGGTATTATTATTATTATTATTATTGTTGTTGTTGTTGTTGTTGTTGTTGTTGTTGTTGTTGTTCTTGTTATTGTTCTTGTTGTTTTTTATTGAGTGAGAGAGCAGTGCATGTCATCAAAGTGACACTGGGGTAAAATATACGAAGCCAAGTATACCCATCATGACTACCCGTCTGATAAGAGTATACCAGGCTCATACATCACAAACATACGTGCGCGACATGATGATATCATATCAAGATAAACAAAGAATGACCTTGCAGGTGGGGTCCAGTTAGAATTTGCTTCTGGTCGAGTAGCTCATTCCGCTCAAATTGTTCCTGAATAAGCGTTGTTTAAGGATGTTGAACGAAACACCCATGTTTCCAAAGGTGAGTTATCCAAGCCCCAATGAATTCCCTCAACACATAGCTATGATGCTCTCCCACTTCTTCTGCTCGTGATCAAAGATGCACTTATCATCAATCACTAAGGGGCATGCTCAACTGGTTAAGGTCAAACAACTGACAAGTAAATCTGTGGTGTTGAGCAGAATATTTGCTGTAGTACATCTTTTACTGAGACAAGACAATGTACATGATAACACTTCTAATCAGTTAAGATCAAAAGCCATGAGAACCACTGCCTGGTACTGCATCAGTTTTATTATTATTATTATTATTATTATTATTATTATCATTATTATTATTATTATTATTATTATTATTATTATTATTATTATCATTATTATTATTATTATTATTATTTTATGTATATATATATATATATATATATATATATATATATATATATATATATATATATATATATCACTGACAGAATTTACTGGATTTCAACTACGTAAGACTCTACATTACACTCCTACGTATGGCTTTACTATGTGGTTTGTAGCCTGGTCCACTAAAGGGGCTTTTTTGTGATTACTACTGCAGTGGCGGATGCAGGTGTGTTGCCCTAGTTGCCTGGACAAGGCGACACAAAAAAATCGGGACCAAAGTTTAAGAAGGATTAAATTTTGAAAATACGAGCTTGAATTTTAATGATGGCTTTGTTGTTTTCATTAACTTGGATTATAAAGTGACCATGTTATTAAGTTATGATACACAAGTGTAGTTTGCCGCTAGTTTCCATAGGTGAACCATTACTCATTACACTGTTGCAAATATAATAACATTGTTGTTTTCTTTCCAGCTGTTTCACAACATTACTATTTCATATGCATATGGTCTGCTACAACAAAGTTAGAATACATCATAATGTGTCCATTTGTTACTAATTGCGATTTCCACTTTATATAGTGTCTTTTCGAAACTTTTGGGCAACATCCCCCCGCCCCAAAAAAACAAATCATGGACGTGCCCCACCTCTGCACTGTATTATATAAATCCTTATATCTATATATATAAAAATGAGAATGTGTGTCTGTCTGTCTGTCTGTCTGTCTGTCTGTCTGTCTGTCTGTCTGTCTGTGTGAATCCCTAAAACTCGAGAACTACGCAACCAATTTCATTCAAATTTTACAGATGCCTTACTTAGGGTTCCAGTTGTGTTTTAGTCAAAAAAAATTTTAACTTCTTCCAGAGTTCGAGCCCACAGCAACATAATATCTCCTCCACTAT
>NC_068993.1:19956148-19959606 GCF_001194135.2 Octopus bimaculoides
CATAGAAATTGGTTCAATCGAAGTTGATTATTTTCAAACTCTCATGAAAAGCTGTCCAGACAGGGGAACAAATATTGCCTTGTTTGGAAAGAGATGGCTGGGTGGTGGGCAGGAAAGGCGTTGCCTGGAATGCGTCGGGGGATATGTTTCAACTTTCTTTGCTCTAAGTTTAAATCTCACCGAAGTCAACTTTATCTTTTATCCCTCCGGATTTGCATAAAGTCTAATAAGGAACCTATCAAATGCTGGGGTCGAAGTGATCGACTAACTCCTCCTCCAAATTTCATCCCTTGTGCCTCTAGCAAAATCACTTACTTCTTTCAAGAAGGGTGGTGGACTGGCGGAATTGCCAGAGTGTCGAAAAGAAGTGCTTTGTGGCATTTGTTCGAATTCTTTACGCTCTGATTTCAAATCCAGTCAAAGTCAACTTTGTCTCTCGTCCTTTTGGAATCAATAGAATAAAGCGCTGGTCAGTTACTGGGTTAATGTAATCGACGGCCCCTTCCACTCTATTTTTCTTTCTTTTTTTTTTTAGCCTTTTACCTATTTAAGAAACTATTATTTCTTTCTAGAGTGCCATAATTGGGTGGACGTCGAAAGAATGATTTGCAGTTTTACATTAGGTTTCTGAATGTTAAGTGTTCAAATCCAGCCGACTATCATTCATCTTTATAGAATCGATAATACAACGTTACATCCAAATATTGGGATCGACCTAATCTACTCCCCATTTCAAGCAAATTAAATCAATTTAATCAGTCAATTAATCAAATTGATTTAATTTGGTAGAAGGGAATTCATTAAAATAATCTTAGTAATTGAGCTAACGCTCTTTTTTCCTCACTGAATAAGTGTTTTCAATTAGATTTTTGATACTGACTGCATTAAATATGTTAACACTAACTTAACCAATATTTTTTTCTAATCGTGTTAGTGTTACCGCAAGTAATAGCCGTGCATTCTTCATGACCAGAGAGAGGCAAGACATTTATCATTGTTATATAAATCGCATCAGCTCCGATCCAGCAAGTCTACGGTCAAAGATGTTTGAGCTGTGACAAAACCATCCTTTTTACAGGCACAGTGTATCTAGAAATACATTATCCGATGAATCTTAACTTTTAAGATAATTGCGTGCAATTTAAGGGACTTTTGGCTAATCCTTTTAGCTAATCGAACGACTCTGCAGAAGGTTACTCATTAAGCTTGCCTTTTGTATGTTGGTGTTGATAGTTAAAATGAGTTCAGATAAAACAAATAATTCGGTAAGTTGACTGGGCATGCGCTATACATGCAAGGAGAAGGTGGGAGGTCAACGCCCATGATTCTTTATATTTCCATAACCTTCAGGTGGTGGGGGTCATGGTGGTGGGGTTGAAAGGAAAATGCTATCTTCAAACAGGAGACTTGGGATAAACGCATGCAACAAAGTAAAGTCCGATAAAAACACTTAAAGACCGAGATAATCAGAATAGGCAGCGAATACACAGAGTCGTTTGAGCATTGGATTGAATGCGTCGTAGTATTTGTAACAGCTCTATTTACTCTGGGTGGAGGTGCAATGGCCCAGTGGTTAGGGCAGCGGACTCGCGGTCATATGATCGCGGTTTCGATTCCCAGACCGGGCGTTGTGAGTGTTTATTGAGCGAAAACACCTAAAGCTCCACGAGGCTCCGGCAGGGGATGGTGGTGAACCCTGCTGTACTCTTTCACCACAACTTTCTCTCACTCTTACTTCTTATTTCTGTTGTAGCTGTCTGGGTTCAAAGTCTATTGTCATAGCCAAACGAGTAACCATGGCAATAATCTTAATCCGTCGCCCGGTATCTGTGGTATCTTAAGGTGCTTTCAGAGGACTCTGCTGTGTTGTAAGGATTCAAACTAGATTTCAACTTTGAAGAGACATTTCCGCCTTCCGCCTCCTTACTAGTCTCAGAGGCTCCGTAAAAGCTCATGGGCACTGTTGTGTACATCTATAGAGTAACTACTACTACTACTGCTGCTGCTGCTGCTGCTGCTGCTACTACTGCTCCCACTAATAATAATAATCCTTTCTACGATAGGCACAAGGCCTGAAATTTTGGTGGGGAAGGAGCCAGTCGATTAGATCGACCCCAGTGCACAACTGGTACTTAATTTATCGATCCAGAAAAGATGAAAGGCAAAGTCGACCTCGGTAGAATTTGAACTCAGAACTTAGCGCAAACAAAATACCGCTAAGCATTTACCCCGGCGCGCCAACAAATCTTCCAGCTCACTGCCTTAAATAATAATAACAATAATAATGATAATAATAATAATAATAATAATAATAATCATAATAATAATACTGATACAATACCAGGCAGTGGCTCTCAAGGATTTTGATCTTAAATGATTAGAAGTGTTATCATGTACATTGTTTTGTCTCGGTAAAAGATGGGCTCCTAGCAAATATTCTGCTCAATACCACAGATTTGCTTATCACTAGTTTGACCTTAACCAGTTGAGCATGTTCCTGGGTGGCTGACGATAAGTGCATCTTTGATCATGAGCAGTAGTGGGGAAGCATCGTAGCCATGTTTTGAAGGAATTTCCTTGGGTTTTGGATAATTCCTCTTTGGAAACATGGGTGTTTCGTTCAGCATCCTTAAACAATTCTTATTCAGGGACAATTTGAGGGGGATGGGCTACTCGACCAGAAGCAAATTCTAACTGGACCCCACCTGCTTATCTTAATATGATATCATCATGTCGCGCACTTATGGTTGTGATGCATGAGCCTGGTGTACCCTTATCAGACGGGTAGTCATGATGGGCATACTTGGCTTCGTATATTTTACCCCAGTGTCACTTTGATGGCATGCACTGCTAGCTTGCTTACGAACCACATGGTTCCGGGTTCAGTCCCACTGCGTAGCACCTTGGGCAAGTGTCTTATACTATAGTCTCGGGCTATAGTAGAAGACACTTACCCAAGGTGCAAGGAGGGAGACAATACAAACATAGACAAAAAAGTGATCCCCCTAATACAGGAGAACCTCTCGGAATAATCAAGGAGCCGCACCATTCAAGATCATCCAGAATACCAAGGACGAGAGCCCTCTCCAACTTCTTTCTTCCAACTCAGAGTTCTACCCTAAGAGTGTTATCATCCACTCTTGCCATTCTTGCAACTTTCACCCACCTTTTCATAAATTCACTCGAGGACAACACATTTCTCTCTGCCTTCACTTTTTTAGGAAAGTGGGTTATACATCATTAGATGTACACCTGACTTTCCTATATTAAATTAGAAGTGAACGGAACGCAGAACACCAAACTGATCAACAACAACAATATTTATTTATGGTGGAAAATATACAGCTTCCAATTGTCCGGTTTCTGAGTAGCCTGAATGTAGATGTACTGTCCCTAGAGATGAATCGTTGGAGAGACAACTTGCTTCTTCCACACTCAATGAGAGCTTGTTTTAGACC
>NC_068993.1:19960395-19962696 GCF_001194135.2 Octopus bimaculoides
ACTTCCCCGCAACTAATCCTCTGTAAGTATCTAAAGTGGAACATCCACTGATCCTATTGCCCCCGGCTTGTAGAGTACAATGAGCGCCTGATGATATTCTAAGCGCCAGGCGCCCAGTCGCGGCCTATCCTTTGCCCAGAACTGCAGCTTCGTGAAGGAGACGAGGTATGGAAAGATGTGTGTCACAAACGAAGCCCACACACGTTCCCCTTCATGGAATCGATGCAGGTGGTGCAACCTGAGTGTGTGTCTACGCATTAAAAGCCATGGCATGCCTAAGCAGCCACGCAAAGGAAGTTGGCAATAGACCGACCGCCTGATCAATGGAACGCGTCCCTTCCACAAGAAAATAAACAGGATACGCTCCATTCTAACCAAGCAGTAACTGGGTCAAGGCACGACGATCAGACTATAAATAATGACAGAGGTGATGTAGGTATTCACCACCTCTGCCCGACCTTTCAGGGACAACTTCCTCTCTGCCCATTTCTGGGTAAGAGAGGTCACCCTATTCGTCACCTCTTCGCAATTCTTATCCACCTGGAGGTCGGGACCGAATCAGACTTTGAACATTTTAACTGGTCCGTCAGTCCAGCTTCCGACGACGCCGTCCGGCGGCATCGACTTGCCTTTTCACGTGCCAATTTGCAATCCCACCGACTTGTCGGCATTGGTTTTAGCTCCTGCAGCCGAATCATATTCATTACAGTGGAACAGACCGTCTCCACTTCGGAGGCGTCCGATACCATGACAATGACGTCATTTACGTATGCAGACACTGCCCTCCCGAGTCCAATTTCGAAAGGGAGTTCCTAATAATCCATTAGGAACTCTGTGGAAATCACGGCCTACAAACAGCAAAGACGTGGTATGAGAAAACTCCAGAAGTCACTGAAAATAAGAATTGCAAAATCCTGTGGGATGCAATGATCCAGTGCCATCACCCGACCAGACATCGGAAACCGGACATTGTGGTGAATAAAAAAGGAAGAACATGTATGATAATCGACATAGCACACCCCGGTGACAACAGGATCAACGTGAAAGAAGAAAAAATAAACAGCTCTGACTATTTGAAGCGGGAAATACGAAAGTTGTGGTCAATGAAGAGAGTAGACGTGATAACAATAGTAATTGGTGCACTTGGAAGTATCAGCACTCAACTACCAACATGGCTGAAAAAGATCGGTGCAAGTGTGAAGGTAGAACACCTACGAAAATCAGCATTGCTTGGAACTGCAAGAATTCTTCGCAGGATTCTTGAAGCATGACCAGTAAACGAGTGTCACCTTAATCTGCTGGCTGTGGACAGCTAGCACTTTCCATCTTACTCAGCAAAATAAGCTGTGAGTTTTCATATAATAATAATAATGATGATGATGATGATGATCTGCACCACACCTCCAGAGGAAAAAGATTAATACAATGCAATACCGAGAAGAGTTTGCATTCACCCAACAGCAGAAAAGAACACTCAATGCTGGACACACCCCGGTAACCCAGAGAAGTAGCAGGTGATGCAGTAGAAATTTGCCTCAGACTATCAAATGTTGATCAATTATATAATAATAATAATAATAATAATAATAATAATAATAAAAGTAATGGAGGATCATCATAGCCATGTGTTGAGAGGAATTTGGTGGGGTTTGAATAATTCACCTCCGGAGACATTGGTGTTTCGTCCACCGTTCTTAAACAACTCTTATTCAAGGATCATTTGAGCGGGTCGGGCTACTCGGCCTGAAGGAAACTGGATGCCACCTGCAAGGTCAAATGCTGGTCACCATGTCGTGCATATATGGTTGTGATGCATGTGCCTGGTGTACCCTTATCAGGCAGGTAGTCATGATTGGTATACTGGGTTTCGTATATTCGTACACCAGTGTCACATTGACGGCATGGTGCTCTTTGAAATGATAATAATAATAGCTGTATACCCTTGACACAATTTTCTTTTTTAAATCAATATTATTTGACCTTCCAATGTTAACCGTTTTGTTCGTTCCGTCGTCCTCTGCCTTACTGCAAACTTTGTCTGCCTGGATTTTCACTTCTTTGAATTTTCTTAACACCTACTAATTCTTAATAGTGTACTACGCATGGCAACCGAGAGATAATGTTATGTGTCATTGGGGGTCGGCATTTTTTATCGTGTTAAATATCTAGGCATGAACGATATCAAAATTCACGACAGAGGTATTTGCTGACGTGGGTGATTAGCTTATATAAATATATATGTGTGTGTGTGTGTGTGTGTATCTATCTCTCTCTCTCTCTCTCTCTCTCTCTCTCTATATA
>NC_068993.1:19963117-19974350 GCF_001194135.2 Octopus bimaculoides
ACAACGAATCGACAGATCGCTAAATTAAATCGCTTAATTTTTCAGTTCAAATCACACAAGTCCAAATTTGCCTTTCCTTTCGTGCCAAAGTTGACTATCATAATCAGAAACACCTCAGACAATGAGCAACTAAACAATATTAAATCCTTTATTTTTTTTTTTTATAAAATGAAATGTGCAATTATTAATTCTTTCAAATTTAAAACAAACGTCAAGATTTATTTTCATCAAAAGAACACGAAATTCTTTGAGAAGCTACTTTTTCTACGAATATATTTTACTTGTTATGTATGAGAAAACTGGGATTTTTGCATCGACACAATGGGGTTTCTGCCCAAAGAAGAAACTTAAGGTGCTGTTTACTCCTAAGTAAACGGTATCTATATCGTATTATGATATAGGGACTAAAAGCACACACAGTGGTCGGCTGTCCTTCTACTGCTTATTTCGAGCATTGAACGACAATGCTCGAAATAAGGAATAGAAGGACAGTCAACAACTGATGAAGGATCGTTCTTCATGTTACTTGTCTTATTTTCCATTTGTTTCACTCATTGTTTGCGTACCCAACTTTATTTTCGTATTCCATATTGTTTACGTTTTTTGACATCCCGTACCCATATATTTAAGGAAAATCTAGCAAATGTTTACTTCCACCTGAGCAACCACAGGAGAAGCTATGTTTTATAAAGCTGAGGCGTATCGTCAATGACCATCAATAGGGTGGATGATCGGACCATTTGGACCTTTGGAAGGTTAAGTGATCTGCCTTTTACCAGGCTATTTGTTACACATTAAATATTTGTTGTTTAGCACCGGGTCGGCTCTGAACAAGAAAGCTTGTGATCAAATGCTTTCTAATTTTGAATATCCTGTCTGTTCTATTTCCAGACAATATTATTCAATGTAGCATTTCATTTTAAGACTGGGGTGAGTGGAATATAATTTGAAAGGAGATTTGATTGCTATTTCAAGCAGGCCTAATGACTACATAGAGACAACTAAATGGTTGTTGAGATCGGCTACAACTCTATTACTTTATTTTATTTTCCTCAGAAGTCATGCCAGTAAGTCACAATCGTACATGCTTGCAAAACTTCATTGACCTCGAAGGCAAGTAAAAATTGCTATAAGTGACTTATTGACCACCACCGTCATGTTGTATATTCCTTCAGTACAAATGCCTGACATGGAATTGCCGAACCGGATCTTCTTGATTTAGTCATTAGACTGCGGCCACGCTAGAGCATCACCTTGGAGAATTTTAGTCGAATGAGTCGACCCCAGTATTTATTGACTTTTTTTTGCTAAGCCTGGCACTTATTCTATCGTCTCTTTTGCCGAACCGCTATGTCACACCAACATCAGTTGTCATACACACACACACACACACACACACAGTGAGGTTCTTTCAGTTTTCGCCTACCAAATCTTCTAACAAGTCTTTGGTTAGACGGTGGCTATAGTAGAAGACACTTGCCCGAGGTACCACGGGGACACTTGGTAAGTCATTCTACATTCGTCAGACAACATACAGATATGAAGGAAGACTCTCTGATGCCATGTCACTGGAATCGATAACACCTGGTAGGTCCAAAATTCTTTTGCGTCTGTGAAACTTTCAGCAATAAATATATTTAGCTTCTTCAATAAGTGATCGCTTGTCTCCTTAATAAATATATTTAGCTTATAAAAAATGTGATCACTTCTTTCGTTTGCATCTATCTCAAGAACTACTCCTGTTGAGCCCTATTTACAGATGGAGAACAAACAAAAGACAACCACGTCCATATCCATTAAAGAACTTTCAGATATCATCAAGTAATCTTCATGTACTTCAGAAATCCTGCCTGTCTTACCATCATTATTTTAACGCCCACTTGGGTCGGGTGATATTTGTTGAGACATATTTTCTACGGCCGGATGTTCTTTCTGTCGCCAGCCATCACTTGTTTCCAAGTAAGGACATATTTCTCCGTAGCCAGACATACATTCACGGAAGATTGGAAATGAAGAATGCTTATATGACAGTGAGGCTCGTTTACATCTATCGAGCGAAGCTAAAACAAGGAAACACTAACACATGTATTTACACAAATATACACATACTCACACACACACACACATCTGTACAAAAATACAGATAGTTACACACGCATATATATATAACGGACTTTTTAAAGTTTCCGTCTACCAAGCCCACTTCATGAAACTTTGGAGTGGCCCGTAGGTATTGTAGAAGGCACTTACTTAAGGTGTCACTCAATGGGACTGAATTCGTAACTATATAGTTGTGAAACAAACTTCTCACCGCACATATACCTATTAATTACATCCAAATTCTCTGATGCACTTTTATGTCTGTGAAACAAAGTAATGTAGATTTAAGTTGCCAGCTATTAATGCAAAAAAATGTTTAACTTCTGCAACTCCAATTGAGAAATCTTTAATTTTGTTTATATACCTATCTACATGACCGTTCCATACCATGTTAAACGTTAATCTTTATTTACTGATGAACAAGCAGTCGGCGACAGGAAGGCAATCACTTCTATATAGCTTGAAGAACATAATGTATCAGCAAGGAATGTTTAGGCTTTTGATCAACTGGCTACTTTACTGTTTAGTTTGACAGCAGGTGAAGGATCAGATGTGCTTCTGTGTCTGTAAAACTTAGAATAATATTAATTTAAACTGCTGAATATTAATCCCCATATTTAATTTCCATGACACATCTAAGAGCCCTTTTCGTTTTGAACACCAGTGTTATCAAGTGCAGTCAATGTGAAAACACAAGCACACACACACACGTATGCATGTATAAGCTGCCATACAGTTTCCTTATTTCTTTATTGCCCACAAGGGGCTAAACATAAAGGGGACAAACAAGGACAGACAAATGGATTAAGTCGATTAAATCGACCCCAGTGCGTAACTGGTACTTAATTTATCGACCCCGAAAGGATGAAAGGCAAAGTCGACCTCGGCGGAATTTGAACTCAGAACGTAACGGCAGACAAAATACCGCTATGCATTTCGCCTGGCGTGCTAACGTTTCTGCCAGCTCGCCGCCATACAGTTTCCATCTACCAAATTTTACTCATAAGGCATCAATCAACCTGAGACTACAGTAGAAGACACCCAAAATGCCACAAAGTGGAGCCAAATATCAAGCCATGCGAATGCAAATCAAAACACTTGAACCACACAGTCACACTCGCACAACTATATTTTCACAAAAAACATTATTTATTACTAATATCATCAGCTAGATAGTAGAAACGAACAGAAATATGAACAGTACCAAAGTAATAAAAGTGGAGGAGATCGACCGGGATAACCAATATGGAAACTAAGACAGACTTTGCTCCTCGAGGCTAGCATGTCAACTGAAAACAAAAACAAATGACAAAAAAAATCCAAACTTTTCTTTATATGTTTATTAAAAATATAGACATTTATTTTCTCATTGTCCTCTGTTTCTTCAATAAAGCATCTCTTAAAGCCACCTGGAAAACAAACAGTACAGAGTAAGAATACAGTGAGTTACAGTTTGGTAATATGTGTCACATGACAATGCATAGTTCGCAGTTCATAGTAGCTCATTACTTTGAAAAACTGGTGGAAATCAAACAATATCTGAACTCAGAACCATAAAATATCAACACTGACGAGAAATGATTTCAAATTTTGGCACAAAGCCAGCAATTTAGGGGGAGTTGATTATATCAACCCCTGTGCTCAACTGGTACTTATTTCATTGACCCTGAAAGGATGAAAGGCAAAGTTGATCTTGGTAGAATTTGAACTCAGAACATAAAGCTGGACAAAATGCCACTAAGCATTTAGGTGGCACCATCACCAGTCACAGCCCATGTTTCAAGGTGGTGAAGCATGATCTGCGAACTTTGGGTCTCACAGAGGCAATGACTAGTGACTGAGACATTTGGCGATATGCTCAGCTTGACAAGACTTGTCAAGTCAAGTGAAATTGTAGTCATGGCTGATGGTGGTGTCACATAACTGGCACCTGTGCTGGTAACATGTAAAAAGCACCTTTCAAGCATTGGACTTCACGGAGGCAAAGTGGCTGATGCTGGTGGCATGTGAAAAGCTCCGTTCAAGTGTTGGGCCTCACAGAGGCAATGACCAAGACATTTGACATTATCTCGTGCTTGAGAAGAAGACTCATCAAGCCAAGTAAAATTACAGACGTGGAAGATACCAGTATCACACAAATGGCACCCATGCCAGTGGCACGTAAAAGCACTCATTGCATTCTCAGAGTGGTTGGTGTTAGGAAGGCCATCCAGCCATCGAAACCATGTCAAATCAGACTGGAGTCTGGTGCAGCCTTCCAGCTTACCAGCCCCAGTCAAACCATCCAACCCATGCCAGCAAGGACAACAGATGATAAATGATGATGATGATGAATATACACAAGCAGTGAGTTGGCAAAATCATTAGTATGCTGGGCAAAATGATTAGCAGCATTTCATCTGTCTTTACATTTTGAGTTCAAATTCCACTGAAGTCGACTTTGCCTCTTATCCTTACAGGGTTGATAAAATAAGCATCAGTTAAGCATTGGGATTAATGTAATCAACTTACTGCTTCCCCACAAATTTCAGGCCTTGTGCTTATGGTAGAAACGATTATTTCTGATATGGTCTAACCCATGCTAGCACAGACAAATGGATGCTGAATGATGAAGGCCTAACAGTTTAGAAGAGATGAGTCAGTTGATACTATTGAGTTCAGTACTTGACTGGTACTTTATTGATCCCCAGAGGGGTGAAAACCAAAGTTAATTTCAATGAGATTTGAACTCAGAATAATACAGCATGACCTTCTTTTCTGATGTCCTAATGTTCCTGCCAATCCATCACTCTAATAATAAAAGGTTTTTAATTTAGGTAGAAGGCCAGAAATTTTGAGTAAAGGAGGTTAGTGGATATTATCAATAAAATAAAGTACTGCACATGTACTTTATTTTACTGACTCCAAAAGGATGAAAGGCAAAGTTGACTTTGCTGGGGTTTGAACTCAGAATGTAAAAGACTAGAACAAATATTGCAAATCATTTCTTCCAACACCTTAATGATTCTGCCAACCCATCATCCAAATAATGATAATAATAATAATAATAATTTTGGCACAAGACCAGCAAATGTGAGGTGGTGGTGGAAGAAAATCACATCAACCCAGTGCTCAAATATTGGCCCTGAAAGGATGGAGGATAAAGTCGGCCTCAGCAGAATTGGAACTCAATATAAAGATGACTGAAATGTCGTGAAGCATTTTGTCTGGTGTGCTAGCAATTCTGCCAGTTCGCTACCATAATAAAAATCCTTTCTATTACAGGCAAAAGACCTGAAATTTTGCAGGCAAGTGCAAGCCAATAATTTCAACTCCAGTGCTCAACTCATACTTATTTCATCAACCCCAAAAGGATGAAATGCAAAGTTGACCATGGCAGAATTCAAACTCAGAACTTAAAGACAGATGAAATGTTGTGAAGCACTTTGTCTGGCATGTTAATTCTGCCAGCTTCCTGAGGATGTACGAGTGGATGATAAAGAACTGAAAAAGATTGAGAAGTAGAAGCTACTAGAAAATGAGATTGCAAGGGTGCAAGCAATGAGAAAAACAACTGTCATCCCAATAGTTGTAGAAGCATTGAGAGCATTAAAAACTAGAAATTTGTTGGAGAAATTGGGGTTGGCATGAGGGTAGAACATGCTCAGAAAACTAATTTATTGAGGATAGCAAGAATTTTGAGATTGGTACTTGAATGTTAAGTATCGTAGAAGAAGACCTTGTGAGACCTTTGACAACAGGTTATTGTTCACCCTTACATAATATTAGCCAGAGCAAGCAAAATCAAGAGCTCTGCAAAGTGAAATGACAATAATAATAAAATAAACTTCTCACCTGTTTTTCCCTGAAAGAACGCTTGTTTTTCTTGCCTAAAAGTTTGTGTTTAACCATCATGAAGTTCTTGTTTCTCTTCTTTTCCTTGTTAGTTGAACTGGCATTGGGGTTTCGTTTCGGACGTGCTTTACCAAATTGTTCTCTCTCGGTCTTTCCAGCCTGAATAGAGATAAGACAAAGCAAAAATGTGTTATTCTTTGTTCAGGAGACCCCTCCCTCCAAGTTACCACTCTTTTAGAACCAACACTAACAAGTAATTCTTTTATGACACAATCACGTTACAAAGTGTCTTTTCTTAAAAACATCCATCATCATCATCTATGTCTGTTTTCCATGCAAGCATAGATTGGACTGTTTGACAGGTGATGGCAGGCTGGAGGGAGATACCAGGCTCCAGTCATCTCTTTTGGTATGGTTTCTATGGCTGGATGCACCTCCCAATGCCAATGCAACAAAAAAAAATGAAAAATGAATTTACAGCATACAGCGCTCAGGTGCACCACAACTCACTAGAAATAGAAGATAAAAGTGCATGAATAGTACATAGAATAATACATCGAGAGTGAGATGTTTAAGGTAATAAAAAAGTGTGTGTGTGTGTGGTGGGAGGTATCAGGTATACTGTTAGCAAATTTCAGGAAGCATGGAAGTTTTGAAGGATATAGTGTCCCATTAGTGAAGATGCATGAGGTAGTGAGTTCGATTCCTGGACCAAGCTGTGTTGTGTTCTTGTGCAAGACACTTTATTTCATGTTGCTCCAGTTCACTCAGCTGTAGAAATGAGTTGCGACATCACTGGTGCCAAGCTGTATTGGCCATTGCCTTTCCCTTGAATAGCACCAGTGGTGTGGAGAGGAGAGGCAGGCCTTCCATAAACAACTTAGCCCGGACTTGTGCTTTGGAGAGTAACTTTCTAGGTGCAATCCCATGGTGACCAAAGGGGGGTTCTTCTTTCAAAAATCTCGCCAGTTAACAACTGATGTGGGTAGTTTGTTCCATTCTTCAGCAATGCTGAGCATGGAAAAACGTTTCCGAAAGTCAGGGGTGCAGCGTTTTTTTGATTTTTGAAGGAATAGTTTGTTACACATACGTGAGACATATTGCCAAGTGTGACTTGGTTTTAGAAAAGGCAAGACACATCCTAGCATGTTGTACAACATAAGCCAAGAGTTGGTGACTGGGGTGAATCTGATGGTAAAGCATTACATCAGTAAATCTTCCAACCCATGACAGCATGGAAAAGCAGACATGAAACACATGATTTGATGATGATGATGATGAATGACATATTTTTTTTTACTCGCTTTGGTCACTGGACTATGGCCATGCTGAGGTACCACTAAGAAGAGTTTAGTCAAACAAATCCATCCTGGTACCTTTTTTTAAATCCAGTCACTTATTCCACCAGTCTATTGCTGAGATGTAAACAAATCAACACTAGTTGCAAAACAGTGGGCAGAAGAAAGAAAAACACTAACACATTTACATACACACACACATACACTATGGATTTCCAAACATCTTTCTGCTAATTACATTCACAAGTCACTGGTTGGCTTGAAGCTATAATAGAAGACACTGGCCCAAGGTACCACAGTGGGTTTGAACCCAAAACCAACTAGTTGCAAACCGAGCTTCATAATGACACAGCCATACCTGCAATTAAATACTTCAGAAATATGCCATTTATTAATGTCAAGTTCTTCCCATTTCATTTTATTGTTTATGTTTAGGAATTCCAAAAAACATTCATGAAAATCTGATTACAATTATCAAATACAGCATAAATGTCATTGCACTACAATCCATGATTTCAATATTTATATTTTAAACTGGATCAAATTTTAAAAGCCAATACTTTATAACAGAAATTCATAAAATGCAACTTAACCATTTTGAACATAGCTAAAAATTCCAGGATCCTTTATCTTTTCCTTGTTTCAGTAAATGGTTTGCAGTTATGCAGGGGCAGCAGCTTGAAGGGTTTTAGTTGAAGATACTGACCCCGGAACTTATATTTTTTTAAAGCCTGGTACTTATTCTATTGATTGTTTTGGTGAAGCCCACAAATTATGGAGATGTAAACAAACCAACACCGGATGCCAAGCAGAGCTTGAGGAAACAAATAGAGGTACAATGACAAAAATGTTACACTATCAGGTGCAGGAGTGGCTGTGTGGTAAGTAGCTTGCTTACCAACCACATGGTTCCGGGTCCAGTCCCACTGCGTGGCATCTTGGGAAAGTGTCTTCTACTATAGCCTCGGGCCGACCAAAGCCTTGTGAATGGATTTGGTAGACAGAAACTGAAAGAAGCCCGTCGTATATATGTATATGTATGTTTGTGTGTATATCCCCCCAACATCGCTTGACAACCGATGCTGGTGTGTTTACGTCCCCGTAACTTAGCGGTTCAGCAAAAAGAACCCGATAGAATAAGTACTAGGTTTACAAAGAATAAGTTTTGGGGTCGATTTTCTCGACTAAAGGTGGTGCTCCAGCATGGCCACAGTCAAATGACTGAAACAAGTAAAAGAGTAAAGAGAGAGAGTATCAAAGTGAAGATTAAATCAACTTACTTTCACTGTGGCTAGACGAGCTTCTTTGTCGTGCTTTCTTTTCTTATGAATCATCTCTATCAAGGAGAGATCAAGAATTTCTTTTCTGAAACACAAAGTGGGGGAAAAATTAAAAAAATAAAAAAACATTAAAGAAACATAAGAGAAAATGGAGTTGCTACAGAGTCACTCAACCTGCCAGAAACAGCAGCCAAGTTTTTAAATTATACTCTACAGTCTTAAAGGAAGGACACAATAGATAAAACAAGTTCATTATACGTAAAAAATAGAATGATTATGACAGGAATGCCACTGATACTAGGTTTGTCAAATATGGATTGACCTGGGACTCTAAAAAGCAGCAACAATGGTAACTGCTCTATTGTTGGGTTGGGTTCTCTTCATCTCTTTTCCCGTTTATATCAGTGGTTCTCAACCATTTTTTGCTTAGGGACCCCCTTTGATTAATACTTTACTGTGGTGGACCCCCATAGCCATTATTCAATATTTAAAAACTAATTTTATGGATACTTCTTTCAGAATTCCTGTTTTGATTTTCACACATTCACACATACCCTTGTGTAGTTTGGACTATGTAAAAACCTTAGAGAAAGAAACTTAGTTATTTCTTGCAATACATACAACTGAAGCAGAAGTTTCCCCATGGACCCTAAATATACAGCTGTGGATCTCCAATTTACTAATCTGCATACAGTGATCTAAACATATATATATATATATAGGCGCAGGAGTGGCTGTGTGGTAAGTAGCTTACTTACAAACCACATGGTTCTGGGTTCAGTCCCACTGCGTGGCACCTTGGGCAAGTGTCTTCTCCTATAGACTCGGGCCGACCAAAGCCTTGTGAGTGGATTTGGTAGACGGAAACTGAAAGAAGCCCATCGTATATATGTATATGTATGTGTGTGTGTATGTTTGTGTGTCTGTGTTTGTCCCACCAACATCGCTTGACAACCGATGCTGGTGTTTACGTCCCCGTAACTTAGCAGTTCGGCAAAAGAGACCGATAGAATAAGTACTAGGTTTACAAAGAATAAGTCCTGGGATCGATTTGCTCGACTAAAGGCAGTGCTCCAGCATGGCCACAGTCAAATGACTGAAACAAGTAAAAGAGTAAAAGAGTAATATTGCTATGTAACTTTTGCTCTAATAGACTAAATATACATTCAGCCTAGAATGAATAGCACCAAAGCACCTTTCGAACATTGGGCCTAACAGAGGTGCAGTAACAAGTATCCAAGACCTTTGGCAACATACTGAGCTTCAGAAGACCTGTCAAGCCAAGTGAGATTGAAGTTGTGGTCGGTACCAGTGTTATGTAAATGGTACCTGTGCAGGTGGCATGTAAAAAGCACCCACTACACTCTTGGAGTGGTTGGTGTTAGCAAGGGCGTCCAGCTGGGGAAACCATGCGAAATCTGATTGGAACCTGATACAGCTCTTCAGCTTACCAGTTTTTAGTCAAGCCATTCAACCCATGCCAGCATGGAAAACTGATGGATGATGATGATGGTTTTACTGTTCAGCATCATCATCACTGTTTTACAGTCCACCTGTACATGCTTGCATGGGTCAGATGGAATTTAGTAAGGTAGATTTTTCACACCTGGGTGCCTTTCCTGACACCAACACTCACCTGTTTCCAAGCAAGGTAATATTTCCACATGATGGTGACACTTGCTTACAACTATCATGCAATGTCAAGACAAGGAAACAACAGATACACACATGTGCACACACACACACACACAATGGGCTTCTTTCAGTTTCTGTCACCAAATCCACTTGCAAGCCTTGGGTGGCTTTGGGTTACAGAAGACACTTGTCCACGGTGTCAGTGGAGGAGGATGTTCTGAAATAATAGTTGCTGGATTAAAAATAGGAAGGAAGAAATTCAGAGAGATAATACCTCTGCTGACAGCAAAAGGTCCCTCTTTCCGAATGAAAAAAAGATCATATGATGCTTGTGTACAAACAGCAAAGTTACATGGTTGTGAGACATGGTCCTTGAATGAGAGGGCATGGAAAGACGCGAGGAATGAAGCTGGTATGCTCTATTGAATGTGTGGTATCAGTGTGTTTGTACAATAAAGTGCTAATGTATTGAGAGTGAAAAAGTTAGGCAAAAAGAGTAATCTGATGTAGTGTGCTGGTTTAGTCATGTGATATGTATGGATGAGGACAGCTGGACAAAGGAGCACTAATCACATAAATTGGATGGATCTTGTGGGAGAGGGAGACTTTGGAAGATATGGAATGAAGTTGTGAAAGCTGATCTCAAGATGTTGAATCTTACAGAGATGACAAAAGACTGAAATGATTGGTGATTTGTTGTGCTTCAGTAGACCCATCCTTCAGAGCAGAAATGGCAAGCTGGAAGAAACGTTAGCACGCCGGGCAAAATGCTTAGCGGTATTTCGTCTGCCGTTACGTTCTGAGTTCAAATATCGCCAAGGTCGACTTTGCCTTTCATCCTTTCGGGGTCGATAAATTAAGTACCAGTTACACACTGGGGTCGATGTAATCGACTTAATCCCTTTGTCTGTCCTTGTTTGTCCTCTCTATGTTTCGCCCCTTGTGGGCAATAAAGAAATAAGAAATGATATACTTAAACCACCAACGTTTTGCTTGTATGTGGGCATCCTGCTCCAACCTTTCTCTCGGCCCTGTCAAGTATTTCCCCCATATCTCATCTCGGATCTTTTTTAAAACGGGGGCCAC
>NC_068993.1:19974703-19981238 GCF_001194135.2 Octopus bimaculoides
AATACGCTTTACATCGCTTAATCAGCCAAAGGAGTAAATCTAAACAACTGAATACTTGTCAGTGATTGGTTGAAATTATCGAAATAAGACAATTTTTTACATGAAATAAATTCGAATACAAAAATATTTTTCTGTTCTATAACACAAAATAGATAAGTATGCGAAGTTTGAAAGTATTTCGGTACCAAAAACACTACGTAAAACATTAATGAAAAATGTGGCCCCCATTTTTAAAAAGATCCCTCATCTCCTAACACCCACCACTTTTTCCCCTATGATACTTCTTGGCTGATGTAATCATCTGAGACTAGAATAAGCACACATTCCATCCTCCTCTTTTCTGGTTACTTCCATAACTCCACCCCTGAGCCACTTCCATTTCTCATTATCATCCCTGCCCATACTATTTCCACCAATCATTTCCTTTCTGTGCCTTCAGTCACTGCCTTCTCTCTCTCTCTCTCTCCCCTGCTATACTCCATTCTTAACATCTCTCTTATCTGCTATCACTCTCAATGCCCTCTTATAATCTACCATCACGACCTACATACCATAGACTGCTCCTCACCCTACCAAACCACTCCTCTCTCACTATCACTCCTTATGTTTACTTCTACCTCCATTTCTATACCATTTCCGATCATACTTTTATAAACCCCTACCCTCACTCACGATCCACTCTTCACATCCTGTCACCACCATTTGTCTTCTTTCCAGCTGCTCACAACACCTCTTAGATAATGTGGTGTAGTTTTGTATCTCTTGAACAGGGCACTTGGGTTTGTCCTTCCTTCACACACAAGCCCCTGCAACACCTGGCAAAAACCCTGCTCAAATACTAATACTAACCCCTTCATTTATTCAAGCAGGTTCTTTTCTTTTACCCCTACTTTTCCTTCTCTTCCTTTTCTTTTCTTATCTCACAGTAAATCACTTAGCAACCTCACTAATGCCAGAGGGGTGTAAGGGCATGAAAACAGCACCCAGTACACTCTCCAAAGTGGTTGGTGTTAAGGTCATCCAGCTGTAGATACCAAGCCAAAGCTACATTAGAGATCTCTGCAAACCTGCAGCTTACCAGGTCCTGCAAAACCATCCACAGCAGCTTGAAAAATAAATGTTAAATGTAGTAATGGCTGTATAGTAAGAAGCTTGCTTCCCAGCCACATGGTCCTGGGTTCAGTCCCACTGTGTGACACCTTGAACAAATGACTTCTACTATAGCTTTGGGCTGACCAAAGCCTTGTGAGTGAATTTGGTAGATGATGGAAACTGAAAGAAGCCTGTTATATATACACACACACACATACACACGCATCTATGTGTGTATCTGTGCATCTGTATTTGCCCCCACTTCACTGCTTGACAACCAGTGTTGGTGTGATTACGTCCCTGTAACTTAGCAGTTCAGCAAAAGATACTGATAGAATAAGTACTAGGTTTAAAAAAAGTAAGTCCAGGGGTCAATTTATTTGATTAAAACCCTTCAAGGTGGTGTTCTAGCATGGCCTAGTGAAATGGCTGCAACAAATAAAAGAATGATGATGATGATGATGATGATGATGGTGATGATAAAGATGGCACTGTTAATGATGGTGCATGTGTGTGCGCATAAAGAAGGTAGTAATCTTCCAGCAGATAGGACAAATGGCCTAAATATAAATTAAGTGGAGAACCATGTAAATGAGCATTTACAGCCTATAAAGATATGTCTAGGAGACCAGGTATGTTTTGTAGTGGAATGCAAACAAACAAACACCATCAAGAAGCCACTGTTTACAAACTAGCAAACACAAAGGAAATATGAAGTCACCCCCAACCCCACCCCCATCCACCCACACACATATATATGCACACACACACAAACATACATACATACATATACATTTTTTATCCTTTATGTTTTACTTGCTTCAGTCATTAGATTGCGGTCATGCTGGGGCACCACCTTGAAGATCTTTGTTAGACTTGCAGACTTTATGGCATACACGGCATTGAAAGGTGCACACAGATATATATATAGGCAGAATAGTTGGTGGAGGCTTGTTTTTCATGGGTCCACAAATGAGACTTGAGCCTAGCATGGTCTGTTACAAACTGTGCACACAAAAAAGATCACTGAGATTCACCTTCTCGACCGCAACATGTCAAAGAATATAAGAATATATGTGTGTGTGTGTGTGTGTGTGTGTGTGTGTGTGTGTGTGTGTGTGTGTGTGTGTGTGTGTGTGTGTGTGTGTGTGTGTGTGTGTGTGTGTGTGTGTGTGTGTGTGTATGACAGGGTTCTTTTAGTTTTTGGTTAACAAATCCACACACAAGGCCTTTGGTCAGCCCAGGACTATAGTAGAAGACACTTGCCCAAGGTGCCATGCAGTGAAACTGAACCTGAAACCACATGTTTAGGAAGAAAATGTCTTCAACACTTCACTACTAACATATGCATACACACACACACACACACATTTGAGTGTACAAATAGGGAGAAAAAACAAAAAGAAACTAATCATTACATACACCATAGTTTATTAACTTGTTCAAAGCCACAGGCATGTAACACATACGCACACAATACATACAGGCAGGATGAAAAAAAAGGAAGCATGATAAAGATCTCACACACACACACACACACACATAAGTTAAGAGAAAAAAATATACAGAGAGAAATCAAACATAAGACAGACAGACTGACTTCGTAGTGTGAGTCAATAATGTAGATAACACAGAACAGAATATCATGCTCCTAATAATTACTTTATGAAAGATTGAAAACGAAAAACAAAAAAGAAATTGTTGGTTATAGCTATTTTGCAAGGCAGAGATGGGGACGGGGTTAAGTTTTCTTTTCTGATTTCCTTTTTTAGTTTTTTTTTTTTCTTGACAGTGTATTGGGGTGGAGGTGCATTTAGAAGAGTGTGAGGGGAAGATGGTTAGAAATGAGAGTAGAGGTATAAGAAAAGAATGATGGTGAGAGAGGAGTCATTCGTGGGGGGACGGGTGCTCTGTGATATTTTTAATTTTTTATCTTTCTTTTGAGAGTGCAAGGTTAATACAAATTAAAATAATTGAATGAGACCTTGGAAATATACTTAGTATCTGTTTGTTCTTTATTCATCATCATCGTCATCATTTAACGCCCACCTTCTATCACCACTGATACTGCCATCATCATCATCATTATCATCAGTGAGTTATGAACTTAGCATAATAATTATGATGACATCTATAATCCAATAGCAACAGTGATGAATCAACTATGTTGTTGGCACTCCGTCGCTTACGACGTCAAGGGTTCCAGTTGTTCCGATCAACGGAACAGCCTGCTCGTGAAATTAACGTGCAAGTGGCTGAGCACTCCACAGACACATGTACCCTTAACATAGTTCTCGGGGATATTCAGCGTGACACAGTGTGACAAGGCTGACCCTTTGAATTACAGCCACAACAGAAACAGGAAGTAAGAGTGAGAGAAAGTTGTAGTGAAAGAGTACAGCAGGGTTCGCCACCATCCCCTGCCGGAGCCTCGTGGAGCTTTTAGGTGTTTTCGCTCAATAAACACTCACAACGCCCGGTCTGGGAATCTAAACCGCGATCCTATGACTGTGAGTCCGCTGCCCTAACCACTGGGCCATTGTGCCTCCACTGAATCAACTATGTCTGCATTATAAAAAATACTCCTCAAAACATTGATATAGCTGTCATCGACAAATAAAGCATCTGTGAAGGCGTTTGGCTTAGTGGTTAGATTATTCAGCTCACGATCATAAGGTAGTGAGTTCAATACCTAGAGGCATGTAGTGTCCTTGAGCAAGACACTTTATTTCACATTGTTCCAGTTCACTCAGCTGGCAAAAATGTGTAATATCATATAAGTATTTGGTTGGCGTTAGGAATGGCATCCAGCTGTAGAAACTCTGCCAGATCAGATTGGAGCCTGGTGCAGCCTTCTGGCTTGCCAGTCGTCAGTCAAATCGTCCAACCCATGCTAGCATGGAAGGCGGACGTTAAACGATGATGATGATAATGATTGTGTGTGTTACATTCCGTGTGATACTGAATCGCCCTGAGAACTACATTAAGGGTAAGCATGTCTGTGGAGTGCTCAGCCATGTGCACATTAATTTCACGAGCAGGTCGTTCTGTTGATTAGATCAAGTGAAACACTTGTCATAATCAACAGAGTGCCAGTTATTTTTTTTTTTGCTTTTAGATAAAGTATCTGCCATATGCACCGGCCACTGTTCTCACACATGCAGCCATCATCATTAAAGCAAGGAAAAAAATTTACAGTAGATAATAAACAAAGAATGGACTTTACGAGACCTTATATGGTAATATAGGCCCAAAGTTAATAATAAACTGTAAGTAGTACAGCAGGTATGCACTTGATAGTGTTTAATTTGAAATTAAAATTTCTGAAAACCTTCCAAATAGGAAATAGCTTTGAATGAGAAAAACACTACAAAAGTGTAATTCCTGAAACTTTCACTTTCAACAAAACACTCTTATACAGATGATATCCCCCTGCACACAAGTGTCAGCCACATGCAACCTAGACATTTCACAACAGACGTGCCTGTACATACCCTGGACCCCACCCTACACAACCAAACGCATTAATCTTATCACTCTGTCCTTCCCTTTCTTACTAATTGCAGATACTAATTCACTTTCCTTTTACCTGCTCTTTCCACAGTCCCCACTTACATTAACACAGTTTACCCTGACAACTTTCTCCAATACCACCCTGAGTTGTTTGAAAGGATTAAATCAGAAAGCTCCAAATCATCCACCAATGGAGTGTTAACAACAGCACCTCTTCAACTTGTAGCCAAAGTAAAACCATTACACCTCAAGACTACACCTTATCTTCTCTTCATCAACACATAATAAAAACCCTCCAACTCGCCACAACCTCTGGGGGTCATTCTTGGTGACCAACCATTACAAACATTGCCAAAATTACATCCCATGGGTAAAGCTTCTTCCTCCCCAGGATCAGAAAATATTTCCATCTGAATAACCCCTTTTAGCATTCAGATTACTCTGTCAAATGTGATACTTATTCTCTCTTTTACTTGTTTCAGTCATTTGACTGCAGCCATGCTGGAGCACCGCCTTTTAGTCGAGAAAATCGACCCCAGGACTTATTCTTTGTAAGCCTAGTACTTATTCTATCGGCCTCTTTTTTGCTGAACCGCTAAGTTACGGGGACGTAAAAAACACACCATCATCGGTTGTCAAGCAATAGTGGGTGGGGGGGACAAACACAGACACACAAACACACATACATACATATATATACACATATATACGACGGGCTTCTTTCAGTTTCCGTCTACCAAATCCACTCACAAGGCCATGGTCGGCCCGAGGCTATAGTAGAAGACACTTGCCCAAGGTGCCACGCAGTGGGACTGAACCCAGAACCATGTGGATGGTAAGCAAGCTACTTACCACACAGCCACTCCTGCGCCTATTTATTCATGTTGTTTTGAATTATCCATGTATCATCTCACAACTTCAAGATTTCAATGATGTGCTTGTGTATATTTTCGGAATGACATTGTAAAGTAAGTGAGAGAGGCCTGATCTGACCAGTTTGAGCATTAGTCAGGAAGAATATTTGAGTTGGATATGGCCAGTTTAAATACTAAAGGGTTAATTGCTGAATATTTGTACCACTTTTAAAAAAGCAATTTATAATTGCGAAAAGAGAATCTAAACTAGATCTTAGTCGCTGCTTAAAAGACAAAATAGTCAAGGAACATGAATTAATTAGGGCTTACCTTGGACCAAGTTCTTTTTCAAGCGCTTCATCAGCACGCTTCCTCTTGTGTTTCTGTACAGGATCCAACTGCTTCTTCACCAAAGCATGGTTGATCTTCTCAAAGTCGGTCTCTGTAAAAATCCTTTGATCTGATATTTGCAAAGCAGATTGTTTCTTCTCTTCCAGTTCCTGCTTGACCAAAACCTTTGTTTTTGAATATTTTACTTTCTTCTGTTTAGTCTTGGTTTCTTTTGGAACCTCAGATTTCTAGAAGCAAAGGAAAGAAAACATCAATTTCTAAATGAAAATGAAATGATTTATGAAACTGACACGAAAACATCAGAGTACATATTTATGCTAGAATGGTTCAGTGGATTTGAATGACATTCACATAACTTGAAGAAACATTTGTTTTACATTAAATAGATAGAGCTATATCTTGTGAGAGTCGTTTTGCCTTTTTAAAATTTTTAATAAGATAGAAGATGGATCAGTGAATTTCAACAGTGCAGGTCCTGTAAGACTGAAAAATAAAGCATTGTTAAAAGTTAATATATTTGTTGTCTCTCTCTCTCTCTATTTTCCACATTTATTTAATTTTTCTTTACATCGTAGGAGCGGCTGTGTGGTTAGTAGCTTGCTTACCAACCACATGGTTCTGGGTTCAGTCCCACTGCGTGGCACTTTAGGCAAGTGTCTTCTACTATAGCCTCAGGCCGACCAAAGCCTTGTGAGTGGATTTGGTAGACGGAAACTGAAAGAAGC
>NC_068993.1:19981522-20000063 GCF_001194135.2 Octopus bimaculoides
AATAAGTCCTGGGGTTGATTTGCTCGACTAAAGGCGGTGCTCCAGCATGGCCGCAGTCAAATGACTGAAACAAGTAAAAGAGTATCTGAGAAATAATTTTAGTATTTAGAGCTGCTAGCATGTCTCAGGTATTTACCTAGCAAACCTGTCTGATGATACAGTGATTTCAAATGTTTTATCTTGCTATAAACACTTTCAAATAAATATCTCATTACTAAATTTGTGTGTGTGTGTACGTATACACGTATACGTATTTATGCATGCATGTGTATAAACCAGTATAAATCTGTGTCCTGCAAAGTCTATATTCACTGCCAACTTTTATCTACCTGTTGATCACCTTTCCTCTTTCATCCAACTCCCCATTCACTCCAACCATTTTTATCTCTCACTCACCCATACACCTCCATCTCTTACTTTCCCACTACCTGTGAAACATGCAAACTATGAATGACATACCCCCACCATCTGTACGTATGGGATACTGTACTGATCCATTTTCATCATTCTACCTGTGCCTACTTATCCCTCTTCCATCCATCTCACTTCCTTCTATCATCAATCACCCTTTCATTTATACCTCTCATCTCACCACCTGCCAGTCATCACTCCCTCTCTGCCTCTTCTTTTAACTCTCACTATGCTCTCCCTCCGGCTTCTCTGCCACCTTCACATCCTCTCAACTCCCTGGATCCACACAACCCTTAACTATGTCCTCTTTCTTGTGCTCCTTACCCCTACACCTTCTGCCCATATTTGCTCTCACACTATAGAGCAGTCCCGGACCTCACTCAACACAAACTATCTCATCAACAGCTTCACTCTGTCCTTCACTTTCTCACTAACATCTGACACAATTCTTTTCTCTTTCACCTGTCCTTTTCATACTGCTTTCCCCCAATAGATACCCTTCCTAATGCCAACCACTCCACAGAATGTACTGGGTGTTTTTTTATGTGGCACCAGCACCAGTACTGTTAATGTGGCCCCAGTACAAGTACGCTTTATGTGGCACCAGCACCAGTATCAATTCTGCTGAGGCAGATGCGTCTTCTTGAGTACAGCAGTGCACCAGATATCTCAGTCCTTAGTCATCTCTTTAGAAAACCAGAGTAAATCAACATCAACAAAACTGTCTGACTCATGCAAGCAAGGAATAGTGGATGTTAAAACTATGATGATGATCATCATCATCATTGTCGTTTAATGTCCACTTTCCATGCTGGCATGGGTTGGACAGTTTGACTGAGGACTGGTGAGCAAGAAAGCTGCACCAGGCTCAATCTGATTTGGCAGAGTTTCTACAGCTGGATGCCCTTCCTAACGCCAACCACTCTGAGAGTGTAGTGGGTGCTTTTACGTGCCTCATCATTGCCTCGGTAAGGCCCAATGTTCGAGGGTCGTGCTTCACCACCTCATCCCATGTCTTCCTGGGTCTATCTCTTCCACAGGTTCCCTCAACTGCTAGGGTGTGACACTTTTTCACAAAGCTGTCCTCATTCATTCGCAACACATGACCATACCAGTGCAGTCGTCTCTCTTGCACACCGCATCTAATGCTTCTCAAATCCAACTTATGACAATGAAAATGATGGCTGAGTAGTGGAAGGTGAACAAGCAATAACTATTATTTTACATGTCTAAGGTTAAAGAAAAAAAGGATGATGTTTTAATTTCAACTTACAGTTGAGTCTTCTTCTTTTGCCGTTTCATTCATATCAACCCATTCTCCACTTTCATCTTCAATTCCTTCACTACTACAACTTTCCCAACCATCATTGTCACTGTCTTCATCATCAACTGCTTCTTCCTCCTCGTCATCATTATCATCACCACCATCGTCATCATCATCACTATTTTCTGTTTGTTTTTTTCCCTCATCTGTTGTAGTCGTTTCTGCCATGCCCTTAGCATCTGAAAAAAAAAAGAATAAATAAATAAAAAATAAAAAGTTTAATTAAAAAATATAACGATAATAAAACCAGTTTTCTTTCTTAATTCTTTTTTCAATTTATCTAAGATTCAATACCTGCGTTGCAAAGCCACTGAATTACTGATCAGCTTTTCAATATCATAAATTCATCAGCTATATACTAAAGTCAACATCACTCTTGTATACAGAGGTTCGGTTTGTGACTAAAATTGGTCTACACCAGTGGCATATGGTAGTTGTTGTATTTGGTGTGCTGCCACGCCCAATGGCACCAAATTTCAAGCAGGGGTACAACAAAAGTTCTCCATTAAGATTTGTGATTAAATTAATGAATAAGATTAATATTTATAAAGAATTTGCTATTTCTGATGGGTGTGCAGCACACACCCGGAATATATGCCCCTGGTCTACACATGAAGAAAATTTGCAACAAACACTATTGGAAGGCAAGGAGATTTAACTTTAACCAAATCCCTTAACTCAGAGCAATTCACTAAGGTCTGAAAGTGAGGGGGACTGATACAGTTGGAAGTATACATTCAAGAAATCAAGTATATTAAAAATTGGATCCTTCTGAATTGACGGGCACCACTTTTCATTTATGTTTTATGTAGTGTTTTTGGTACCGAAACACTTTCAAACTTCGTATACTTGCATATTATGTGTTATAGAACAGATAAAAATGAATTAATCAGAGACTGATATAAGAGCGTGGTGAGCATCCTTTATCTTTTTATCTGTTTCAGTCATTAGACTGCAGCCATGCTGAGGCACCAACTTGAAGAATTTTAGTTGAATGAAATCCCAGTAGTTAGTCATTAAAGCCTGGTACTTCCACTCACAAGGCTTTTGGTCGGCCTGGAACTTTATTAGAAGACACTTGCCCAAGGTCCCATGCAGTGTGATTGAACCCAGGACCATGTGGTTGAGAAGCAAACTTCTTACCACAAGCCATGCCTGCACCTAAGTATGTAAGCATAATCTTCCTTCCTCAGATGTTGAGATATACAGCATGGATATTTTAATGCTTTAAGGAGCCCATCCTCTCCAGGTCTGAGCAAAGATGATTTCTTTCAGTGAGCAGAAAGTGCAGAAGAAGAAAAATTTACCTCAATACTGGATTAATTTATCCACTCCAAATGGATAAAAGATGAAATTAACCTCAAATGGGCTTGAACTAGTGTTGGAAAGATTACTGCAAGGTATTCTCTCCGACATTCTAATATGCCTGGCAACTTGTTACCAAGCATTTATGTATCATCATCATCATCATCATCATCGTTTAACATCCGCTTTCCATGCTAGCATGGGTTGGACGATTTGACTGAGGACTGGTGAACCAGATGGCTACACCAGGCTCCAGTCTGATTTGGCAGAGTTTCTACAGCTGGATGCCCTTCCTAACGCCAACCACTCAGAGAGTGTACAATAATATGCACAAGAGAGACAAAAACGAAATCCTTATTATCATTTAGCGTCTGTTTTCCATGATAGCATGGATTGGATGGTTTGACTGGAGCTGGTAAGCCAGAGAACTCCACCTGGCTCCAATCTGTTTTGGTTCAGTTGCTACGGCTGGATGCCCTTCCTAATGCCAACAACTCCACAGAGTGTACAGGGTGTCTTTTAAATGTCACTGCCATGAGTGCCTCTTATGTGTCACCAGCACAGGTGCCTTTTACATGCCACCAGCATGGGTACCTTTTATGTATTACTGGCATGGGTGCCTTTTTCATGTCACTGGCACAGGTATCTCACACATACACAGGCAAGAGTACCTCACATGCCACTAACACAGGTGCATTTCAGGTGTCACTGGCACTGGCCACGATTATGATTTCACTTAGCTTGACCTGTTCTCAAGCACAACAAATCATCAAAAGTCTTGGTTACTTGTCTTGAAATTGTTTTGGTATCCAAGTCCAACTGAGGTATATGCAATGAGGTACAGTTGCATTTTCTGGATTAATACCACATATTTAACATGTTGCTTTCTTGTCATTAATCTGTTCATCAAAACTGATATTGTTCGAACCCCTCTTCCCATTTCAGTAGAAAATCATCTAAGAATTGACACCAAAGTGGCTGCTTTCTCAAGGATAGAAAAAGTGCTTAAAATGGTGCATGGTTTAACACCCCCAATTGCACCCAGGGTGTCTTGAGTAGTGTTCACACTGGTAAAACCATCTGGACAACAGCTTTAATTTGTTATTCAACTTGTGTTTTTTACTGCATCTGCAGTAATAACCTCACCAGTCCGAGAGACAGAGAGCATGTAAAAGTTATAGCCACTACACCTGACTATCTTATAAAAAGAAAAACTATCAACACTCATGAGTTACATTGATTAAAGCATGAAGTAAATATTAAGATGGAATGTAGTCAATTGATTAAATCAACCACAGTGGCTTCCGACAGTTTAATTTCAAGATTTCTGCAAGGATAACAGACAAGGCCTGAACAGGTGTGACTTGAACTCAAAAGAATACCCTAACTATCTAGTATCATCATCATTATGAGTTGGACAGAGTTTATTGAGGTAGATTTTCTAGGACAGGATGCTCTTCCTGTCACCAACCTTCAACTGTTTCAAAACAAGGAAATAATTCCCCATACCCAGACATGTTCGCATGTGAATGCTTGTATCATAGTGATCATCATTTTACAACTTTCACATAATTACACACAGAGGACAGGTTTCTCAGTTTCTTATTTCTTTATTGCCCGCAAGAGGCTAAACATAGAGGGGACAAACAAGGACAGGCAAAGGGATTAAGTCAATTACATCAACCCCAGTGTGTAACTGGTACTTTATTTATCGACCCCGAAAGGATGAAGGGCAAAGTTGACCTTGGCGGAATTTGAACTCAGAACGTAATGGCAGACGAAATACCAATAAGCATTTCGCCCGGTGTGCTAACGTTTCCGCCAGCTCGCCGCCTTGTTTCTCAGGTTTCTCAGTTTCTGTCAATCAAATCAACTCGCAAAGCTTTGGTTATCCTGGGGTTTATAGTAGAAAGCACTAGCCTAAGGTACCACACAGTGGGACTGAACCCAGAACCATGTAGGTTCATTCATTATATAAATAATAATTCCTTATATATAAATAATAATTCATTCTTATTCACATAAATAAAAAAAAACAATATGATCAAAACTCCTGGCATGTTTATTTAAGGTTATGTTAAAACATTTCTTTAGCAGTTACTGTGTGGACTGGTCGACATCACCAGAAGCTACTCAATAACAAAAGTGATGAAACATAAACAGACATTTCAAAAATCATTCAGTTAATTAAATATTATGTCTGGATCCACAGCTACAAGCACAATATGAACATCAACCATTAGCCAAAAACAACAAAATTAATACTTCCACAACCAGATATAAATATTCTAGCCTATCCACAGTTCTGAGAAATCTAAGATGGCCATCTCATCCAGACCTATCTTATTATCCACATATAAATTTCGTCAAATTATTGATAAGTTTATTTTCACCACTCACAAATATAAATTCCAGATTCATAAATTGAGCTTTTTGAGCTAATAAATGAATAAATAAATAAAAACCCTGAAATATTTCAAATATTTCATTTTCTGATTTATTCCAGTGTCCATTGCTTTATTTTGGTTTCACTTCATTTTTTTGTTTTGTTTTTTTTTTGCAGCTGGAATATCAGTTGCTAAGAATAACCATAATAATGAAGATAAAAAAAGAAGAAAAACAGCCTGATATAAACATTCAATTGCTATTGCTATTTTCGGTTATTTGATATTGAAAACATACACTATTGAAAGAAATGTCTCTATACTTGGTATTCTAAGTAAAAGACAATACTACAACCATATCTGGAATGTCTTTTATGTAGAAACGTGTTAATGTGAAAAGTGATATGGAATAAATGGAAAAAAAAAAGCTTACTTTAAATAAAATATAAAGACAGGATTGTGTGGTGATAAAGTTTACTCCACAACTGCATGGTATCGGGTTTAAACTCACCACATGGCATCTAAGGCAAGAGCTTTCTACTATAGCCTAGGGATGACCAATACCTTGTGTGTTAAATTTAGTACAAGGAAACTGTATGGAAGCCTGTCATACACACACACACACATATATATATATATATATATGTCTTGTCTTACAAATTACATGGTGATCCTACCAGTGCTAAAACACACCCAGTACACTCTGTAAAGTGGTTAGCATTAGGAAGAGCATCCAGTTATAGAAACCATATCGAAACAGACAAGAGAGCATGGCATAGCCCTTCAGCTTGCCAGCTCTTGTCAAACTGTCCAACCCATACCAGCATGGAAAAAATGGACGTTAAATAATGATAATAACAATACACACACATATCTACACTCTTGGAGTGGTTGGCGTTAGGAAGGGCATCCAGCTGTAGAAACTCTGCCAAATCAGATTGGAGCCTGGTGTAGCCATCTGGTTTCACCAGTCCTCGGTCAAATCGTCCAACCCATGCTAGCGTGGAAAGCGAATGTTAGATGATGATGATGATATAAATACATGCATGTGTGTGTGGAGGGTATGTGTTAGTGGCTCCTTGTCTTGACATCATGAGATAGTTGTAAACAAGTGTCACTGTTATGTAAGTGGTGTCATTTGTTTCTAATCTTGCATGAAAACACGTCTGGTCATGGGGAAATATTACCTTACTTGGAAGGCCTGATGACTTGAAGAGCATCTGGTTATAGAAAGTTTGCCTTAACGAATTCCATCTAACCTATGCAAGCATGGTAAAGTGGACAATAAAACCAATATGATGATAAATAATGTTATATGCATATGTATGTGTAAATGAATATGTGCATTTTTCTCTATGTTTTCACACTGGTACTGCTTAATAAATTGTGCATTTGTTTATTTTTAACCATAAACAATATATCTCATTACTCAATAGCTTTGTCATGTGAAGACTAGTGGAATAAAAACATCTTAACTGAACGGTAAGGGAGCTGATGGCAGGAAGACCAGTCAGTCAAAGAATATTGCCTCAATAAATCTCGTCCAACTCATGCCAGCATAGAAAACGCAAATGTAAAAATGATGAAATGATGATGAGAAAGAGAAAGAAAGACTGAATGTAAAGAAATTTATCTTGTTTATGTTTTTCCCAAGATCTTAAGGAGTTACAGAGACAAGAATTAGCTTCAAGCTGGATATTAAAATATCATACAGCCAACATATGGAACACTTTAATTACCCTTATAGTCTAGGGTAGCGTTTCTAAACCAGCATTCCCCGGAACCCTAGGGTTCTGCAAGAAAGAGCGAGATAAGCTAATGCTAATTTCATGATCGTAATATATATATATATATAAATATTCATATGACATTTACCACGTGAACTACGATGAAAAAAATATAAGAAAGATATAGTATATAATTTTTTTTGTGCAGGGATTCCTTGAGACATGTAATATAATTTTAAGGGTTACGCAAGGGTATAAAGGTTGAGAAATATTGGTCTAGGGTATAAGTTAAATGTAGAATCTTTGCAGACATCAAGAAGACAAATAAAAAAAAAGTAGCAGTTGTACTCTCAGCTATTCTCTTTCTAAGTGACTGTATGTCTATTTTACATTACAGTAAATGCTAAACATTCAAAACAATGTGAATATATAAGTATTGCATTTGACAGAGTGATCTTAATGCTAAAGGGTTAATGTAGATATAGTGCAATGATTGAGAAAAATGAAAGCTTAATGCACCTGTTTCTCTTCTATTGTACAAATCTTCATGCAATTGATATTCCTGGTCCACTACCCTAGCGAAAATCTACACACACATTCAACAAGCCCATGACAAGACTTGGTAATAAGAAGCAAACCTTTTCACAAACATACTGCCAACTGTTGAAATATCACAGGCATCAACAAGACAAGTAAAAAAAAAAGGTAACACTACTACTCATTCCCTTTCTAAGTAATTGTACCTCTGTTTTACATTTCAGTAAATATCAAACATCAGTGTTCCACTTACCTGTTTTGCCATCTTCTGTTACTTTTGAACTGTCTAATTCTTCAAGCAAAACCTCTGCACCTGGCAGGTAACTTTTGGCTTGAGTGTCTCCATAGGATGGCAGTTCTGCTTCTTGCATAGCTTCAGTCAATCGGCCCTGCATGGAACAGATAGCAGCATTATTTTACCTACACAAACCATTCTTCATTTTCTTTTTAATAAGTGATATTACACGACTGTCTTCTGTGTCTATTACAATGTACTCTCACCCAAACTTCTTGTGCGTGTGATGTGTTTCAGTTTTGGCATAAGAGAAAGAAGGACAGCATTCATAACCTTTCTGCAAGATCTTTGATTCTGGTGGGTAAAAGATCCTGATATTCTCAGAATAGAAACTTGAGCTCTGCTAAAGGTACCCAATGCCAAGGTGAAGGTGTTTAACTGGATAACAAATTAAGTCTGCTATCTAAGAATTTCCAAAGTTTTGTTCCACCCAATTTTACTCATAAGGTTAGGGTATGATTGAAACCGGATTCACATGATTAAGAAACAAATTTCTTAATTACACATCTGTACCTGATTATGCTTGCACAAGATTCAATAGAAGATATTTAGTTCTAGTTTCATCTCAATAAACAGAGATAAATCTCCTCCTGAACAGAACAGATACAATTCTGGCAATAATTCCATATTTAGCATTTTTCTCCAACAACTAAATGAATTACTGGCCAAGCCAAATATGAAACACAGAGGATCTGGACACAATAACCTTTCAGTTAGTAGCGATTCAGCCTCTATAAGTATCATGTTGTCAACAGACATGTGGACTGAGATAAGTAAGGTTAAATGCCTCTTTGACTCTTTTCTTAGAGGTGCAAAATCAGCTGAGTCCATACAGCTTAGTTGGTAAAGTATCAAACTTTTAACTGAATGTCATGAGTTTGTGAGTTTTAATGAACCATGGGCCAGTGGCTTAGAATCAAATAAAACCTGGTCAATGATTATAGCTCATTAGCTGGGGTCTGGAATTAGGAAATCAGAACTAACTGAATATATATTCATTTATTAGGGATCTAGACAATGCTTAATTGTATGCTAGAATTAATTGAATAAACTCTCTTAGTATTACTGGTACAGACTTATCAAATGTGTTAATACAAAATGGTTAGCTGACTACAGACAGAGTTGTCAGAATGTTGGATAGAATACGTTGTAGTATTTGTTCTGGATTTCTGCTCTCCGAGTTCAAATCCTGCTGCTAAAATCTTTGTCTTTCATTATTTCAGAATTAAGAAATAAGTAGAAACCATTAGGTGCAACCTTCTCTCCCATCAAGTTCTCACATCTCAAATGTTCAGTTGGTAGGGCGTGGAGGTCAAATGTGGAAAGCCCAAAAAGAAGTCTGTCTCATGTATGAGGCATTTTGGTGCCACTTATATGGTATTGATGATTTGATGTTGACTTATTTGACATCAAACATTTTTAAGTTTCTTTCAGTTTATGTATGTGAGCATCTAGTTACATTTGTACATATACTCCTTTTTCTTTTACTTGTTTGTCATTTGACTGCGGCCATGCTGGAGCACCGCCTTTAGTCGAGCAAATCGACCCTGGGACTTATTCTTTGTAAGCCTAGTACTTATTCTATTGGTCTCTTTTTGCCAAACCGCTAAGTTACAGGGACGTAAACACACCACCATTGGTTGTCAAGTGATGTTAGGGGTACAAACACATACATATATATATATATACATATATACGACGGGCTTCTTTCAGTTTCTGTCTACCAAATCCACTCACAAGGCTTTGGTCAGCCCGAGGCTATAGTAGAAGACACTTGCCCAAAGTGCCACGCAGTGGGACTGAACCCGGAACCATGTGGTTGGGAAGCAAGCTACTTACCACACAGCCACTCCTGCGCCTATATGTGTAACTTCTCTCCCTGTCTCAGACATTTTCTATCTGTATGTGTATATCTCTATGCTTGAATGTGTATGAGAGTGTGATTGTGTCCAGGGTCAAATGAGGTTGACTGTCCAGTCAGCTGTGCCAAATTGTCAGCATCCAAATTGTCAATCTGATCTGTATCAGCTTCTAACTGAATGGATACCTAAAATGTTAAACCTAAAGCAAACTCCAGGCTACAATGTCTAAGAATGCTGGCAGGTGACAGCCATAGTTGACTATGTTGTAATGAATAGCGAAGTCTAGATATAGTAAAACTACCATTCTATTACATTGAAATATTAATATTAAAACAAAAACAAAAAAGAAAAATGTTAATAATAAAATTACTCTGTCTTTCTTGTGCAGTATATTGGGATTGATCTGCTTCACAACTTGGATTAATCCTCGACTTGCCATGGAGACAGCTGTAATAATAAAGAGACACACATGGAGATAACTAATAAAGAGACACCACATCATAGAGATAACTATAATAAAGAAATACAAATACTATGGAGATATCTACAATAAAAAGATGATCATTTACACACAAATATTAAAAAATACAGGAAGCAGGAACAAAAAAACTTTAAGGAGCTTGCTTTGCAATCACAAGATCCCAGGTCTGATTTCACTACTTGGCATCCTGACCGAGTGCCATTCACCACAGCCTTGGCAAGTCAGTAAAATGGGTAGAAAAATTGTTTAGAGACAGAAGGATGGGTTGTATCTAATTTAGCCCTTCAGCATTTAAACTGGCCCAAATAGGTTTTATGTTCAAACTGGCCAGATCTGGCCTCTCACACCTATTCTACAATGTCTTTCTAAAAATATACAATCACATCGTAAAAATTTCGAAACAATGAGATGATATATAATTAATTGAAAACAATGTGAATTGAGTAATCTGAATGCTAAAGGGTTAAAGGGCCAGCCTAGCCGCATTGTGTCATGACTGTTTGAGGATTACATTAGGGGTACACATGAATATGGAATACTCAACCACTTATAGAAGCTGATTTAATGACAGGCAGTGTAGTTAATCAAACAATTGAACACTCATCACTGAAACTGATGGACATCCGTTTACTTCTATGTGTAGTGCTGCTTTGAACTGCTAGCATCAGTCATTATACAAAACAGTTAAGATATTGAATGTAAACATTTCATGTGAGTAAACAATATTAATAATCTCATATACTGGCACAAGGCCACACATTTGTGCACTTTATCCATGATACCAAGAGGAATAATAATAATAATAATAATAATAATAATAATAATAATGATGATGATAGTAATGGTTTCAAATTTTGTCACAAGGGCAGTGGTTTTGGGGGAGGGAATGTGTCGATTACATCGACCCCAGTGTTTCACTGGTACTTAATTTATCGACTCCGATAGGATGAAAGGCAAAGTAGACCTCAGTGGAATATGAACTCAGAACGTAGCGAAGGGCGAAATACCGCTAAGCATTTCGTCCAGCATGCTAACAATTCTGCCAGCTCTTCACCTTAATAATAATAATAATAATAATCCTTTCTATTATAGACACAAGGCCTCAAATTTGAGGGGAGGGGCCTAGTCGATTATGCTGACCCCAGTGTTCAACTGGTACTGATTTCATCAACCCTGAAAGGATGGCAGGCAAAGTTGACCTTGATGGAATTTGAACTCACTGTCAACTCAGCACCTAGGGATGATAATAATAATAATAATAACAATGATAATGATTTCAAATTTGGGAACAAGGTCAGCAAGTTCAGGGAAGGGGCTAAATTGATTACATCGACCCCAGTACTTAACTGGTACTTTACTGACCCTGAAAGAATGAAAGACAACATTGACCTCAGCAGAATTTGGACTCAGAACATGAAGACAGACAAAATACTGCTGAGCATTTTTGATGGCATGTTAACAATTCTGTTAGCTCACCATCTTAATAATAATAATAGTAATCCTTTCAACTAAAAGCACAAGGCCTGACATTTTGTGATGATGGCGGATAGTCGATTACATTGACCTCAATATTCAAATGGTACTTATTTTATAGACTGCAAAAGGATGAAAGGCAAAGTTGACCTCAACAGAATTTGAGCTCACAATGTAAAGATAGACAAAATACTGCTGAGTATGATAATGACTCTGCCAGTTCACTATCTTAATAATAATAATAATAATAATAATAATAATAATAATAATAAAAGATTCAGTTACCTCTTTCTCGATTGGACTTGTACTGAGCTAAATCTTGTATAAGCTCTTCAGTCAATGCCAATGGACAACGAGAAATAATCTCTTTCACTGCATTTAAACTGAAATAATAAAATGAGAAATATGGTTCCAATATATTTATCAATATGTACTAATAATCAAGTGGTTATTTCAATTTCCAATGAAATTATATCATGATGTGTGCAATAGCTTATTCTATTTGACTTCATTTCTGTTAAATTAAGACATACCTTTAACTTTCAGTCATTGGACTGCAATAATTTTTGGGCATCCCTTTTAAAGACTTAGCTGAACAAATTGACCCCAGTACTTATATCTTAAATCTAGAACTTGTTCTTTCAGTCTCTTTTGCAGAACCTCTACATTATGGGGATGTAAACAAACACAGGCAGAAATGTGGTGGTATGGTAAGAAGCTTGCTTCTCAACCACATGGTTCTGGGTTCAGTCCCACTGTGTTGTACCTTGGGCAAGTGTCTTTCACTATAGCCTCGGGCTGACCAAAGCCTTGTGAATGGATTTGGTAGACAGAAACTGAAAGAAGCCCTTCATATATATATAAATGTGTGTGTGCGCGCCTACTAAATTCACTCACAAGGATTTGGTTCACCCAGGCTAACTGGAAGGCAGCCCAAGGTGTTGTGCAGTGGGACTAAACTCAAAACCATGTGGTTGTAAAGCAAATTTCTTAACCATACAGCTATGACTGTATCTCTACATGTTACGGTTGGGAAGTCATTCATCTGTAAGTCCTCTTGAAATAAATTTTACAAACTTGTCTTGTGTATTGAAACTCATCTACTCAAACTAAAAAGAGTACATTAACTTAGAAAGCTATGGTATATTAATCCTGGAAGCACAGCACAACCCCACAGGCACAAAAATGTTTTGACCAATACTACCTGATTCTCGTGAAAGTACGTGGCCAATTGATTTGGATGTTAGATTATGATTGTTAAGTTGTGAATTCAATTCTCAGATTGGGTGGTATGTTGTCTTGGAGCAAGGGTTTTCATTTCACACTGCTTCAGTCAACTCAGTTGAAAATGAGAACCAGTGGCAGCTGTGGAGGGGTTAATGCTGCAACAGATCAATGCCCTGTTCAAAATGTGATCCTATGAAGGTTCTTCATCAGGCAATCTTGACCGTGCTTTTGCACATGCTTATGCAAGTTAGAGTAATACTTTTTTGAGTAAAATCATCAGTTACACACATACACACTTTCCCTCTCTACACTACTGATGTTTACCCAAGAGAAAGGCTACCAACTCAGGCTAATCAGCTTGGCACCAATGTCATCACAGGTATAGCTGTGAAAATACAAGCCTTACATTATACTGTATGTACTTTTTGTTGTTGCAGATATACTGAAAGAAAGACAAGGTGGTCATGGCTAGATTGATTTTGAACATAGGCAGCCTAAATCTAGGCTGGGCTAGGCTGGGGTTAAACTGAGCAAGATAGGGCTGTTTGCCAGCCACAGTCAGCCAACAGTTCCTTATACAAAATATTAAACTCTATTTCTGTCCCATCCACAGGTAAATTCACAGTAAACCAGAATGGAAATGGTAATACAGTAATCCCTCGACTATCACAGGTGTTATGTTCCAAAATCCCCCGTGATAGGTGAAAATCCGAAGTAGAAACAGTACTGTACTGTATATTTTTTTTAATTATTTTTATAATTTGTATATATTTATTTTATTATAAATGCAAAATAACATCATGGAGGAATCGACATAAGCTTAAATAATAAACTGCAACAGGTGAACCGCAATGTGGCAAGGGATTACTGTAAAGGGTAATTTACTTTGGTAACTCTGAAAGGTGACCATGGCAGGATTTGAACTCAGAACATAAGGAGTAGGAATTTTTACTTGACCCTAGTTGATGTTATTGGTTCCACTAACTTTATTTAAGTGCTTTGCCTGACCTGAAAAGGTCTCAAATTCAACAACATAACAAGTCCATAACAGCAGCAACAACCACAGTCAAGAGCACATTGATTTCATGTCCACTTTTACATGCAAGTACAGACAAGAAGACAAAAGGCCGAGATACCTGACACTTTGCTGTACTCAGGAAAACCTGTCCTCCACAGCAGAAGCATTAAGGCCACTCTGCTTAGGGAAGAGGATTGGCCTGCAAGAGTCCTGTGCTGGTGCCACATAAAAAGCACTCATGCCAGTACCACATAAAAGGCACGTATGCTGGTGTCACATAAAAGGCACTCAACACACACTGTGAAGTGGTTGGCGTTAGGAAGGGCATCCAGCTGTAGAAACCGAGCTAAATCTGACCGGAACCTGATGCAGCTCTCCAGCTGACCAGCTCTGGTCAAACTGTTCAATCCATGCCAGCATGGACAATGGATGTTAAAGGATGCGGATGATGATGATGATGATGATGATTCAGGTTTGATAGGTCAATGAATGAATGAATGAACCAAAGTCACTTACCCAACAGCAATGGCATCAGCAGAATTTCTTTCTGTTATGAAGTTGTAGGCAATAGTTTTAATGATATTCTCTATAACCTTCAAATATATTAGGATGAAGAGAAATGGAAACAAGAAATAAGATAATTAAGTCAAAGTTAAGTGAGTTACAAACAAAAAATAAAACTCCAAGCATTTTTACTATAGTTTAACACATTAAATGGTGCTCACATGTAAATTTGGGTTACATTCAATCATTCATCATCATCATCATCATCACCCTTTAACATCTGTTTTCCATAGTGGCATAGATTGGAATGTCTGACCAGAGCTTTCAAACTGAGGAGCCCTAATCTGGTTTGGCTTGGTTTCCACAGCTCAATGCCCTTCCTAACATGAACTACTATACAGTGAGTGCTTTTAACATGGCATTGGCACAATATTGTATCATTATAGATATAATATCATCATTTAACGTCCACTTTTCCCTCCTTGCCTGGGTCAGACGAAATTTGCTGAGGTAGATTTTCTTCAACCAAATACCCTTCTTTTTGCCAACTGTTATCTATTTCTGAGCAAAGTAATATTTTCTCAAAACCAGACATATTATGGAAGACTGAAAATGATTAACATTGCTTGTATGATGGTGATGTTCATTTGATGGGGTGTCAAGACAAGGGTACACACAAATACAGATATATACTCAAGTACATGTGTATGGGTGTGTGTGTGTAAATGTGTGTGTGTATGTATATATATATATATATATATATATATATATATATATAGTGCAAGAGAGTTAGGGGTTGAGGATTCAACCCACTAAGGGATAGTATCTATCTATCCAATATACTGCTGGGAGGGTACCCAATTATTGTTACACTAGTGTTATATACCAAGTGTAATAAGTGGGTGCGGGTTATTCTCCAACTGCTAAATGTACTTTATATTTGTAACCTTAATTGTTAATATGACATGGTATGTCATAAGCATCTGTATATTGTGCTTTTTGTCATTTTAGTTACAAAATAAATAAATTAATTCAATGGAATACACTGTCTGCAAGTCGATGGATACCGCATATTCTCCTCCATTTTCTTATTGCTATATATATATATATATATATATAGTATCTATCTATCCAATATACTGCTGGGAGGGTACCCAATTATTGTTACACTAGTGTTATATACCAAGTGTAATAAGTGGGTGCGGGTTATATAATTAGATGCTTTTCCTGTCACTAACCTTCACTTGTCTCCAAGCTCAGACATGTTTTCATGGAAGATTGGAACTGAAGGACACAGCTTGCATGATGGTGACACTTGCTTGCAACTATCAGGCAATGTCAAGGCAAGGAGACAGTAACAAACACACGCACACACACATTTACAGAAAATTCAGTTTGGTATTTGTGATATGTATGTTTATTTACTTATATCCATGTAGATTTTACGACCGATGCACTTTTATGGATTATACTACTGAAATTCAAAGGTCACTTTAATATTTGTCTTCTTTTTTTTTTTTACTTCATTTAGAAGGCACAAACTTTCCCAATGATTTTTATAACTTTAGTAAACATTCCTTTTTTGACAGATTGCAATTACTAAGAAGAAAGCCTGTGTGTATTTATACATAAGTCACCACAACATCCAGTCCTTGTTGCAGTATAGTGACTTGCGTACCTCAATGAAACTGATAGCTATGCCAGTAGAGTGAAAGCTCCTTGTAAGGCCTTCCTCACTGGAGAACCAAAGGGTAGAGACAAGACTTATATAGAATAAAATCCCTTTCCTGAATCATATAGACTCATAGGTTCAGATTCCTGGTTTCTGTGGCATAAATATTCCCCACAGTCCATCACAGGATTACTCATTTTCGCCAGCTGAGTGGAATGGAGTAATGTGAAATAAAATGCTTCGCTCGAGAACACAACGCATCCCCAGTCCTGGAATTAAATTCACAATTTTATGATCGTGTGTTCAGGCGTAGGAGTGGCTGTGTAGTAAGTAGCTTGCTTACGAACCACATGGTTCAGGGTTCAGTCCCACTGCATGGCACGTTGCGCATGTGTCTTCTACTATAGCCTTGGGCCGACCAAAGCCTTGTGAATGGATTTGGTAGACGGAAACCGAAAGAAGCCCATCGTATATATGTATATGTATGTATGTGTATATGTTTGTGTGTGTGTTTGTCCCCCCAACATCGCTTGACAACCGATGCTGGTGTGTTTACGTCCCCATAACTTAACGGTTTGGCAAAAAAGACCGATGGAATAAGTACTAGGCTTACAAAGAATAAGTCCTGGGGTCGATTTGCTCGACTAAAGGTGGTGCTCTAGTATGGCCGCAGTCAAATGACTGAAACAAGTAAAAGAGTAAAAGAACCTAACTGCTAAGCCATACACCACCACAAGAATAATATGGACCACCAGATGCTGATGCTACGTAAAAAGCACCCAGTACATTTTGTAAAGTGGTTGGCATTAGGAAAGGGCATCCAGCAGTAAAAACCAAGCCAATACAAACCATGGAATCTGGTGTGGCCTCTGGCCATGCCAGTTCCTGTCGAGCTGTCTAACCCATGCCAGTATGGAAAACGGATGTTAAATTTTGACGATGATGAAGTTGATAATGATGCAGGGTTGACACTCTATCTACAAAAGAAACTAAGTTATGAAATCCTTGATGACATATCAAAGCCAACAAGACCCAAGAGAGGAGAGAAGCAGAACAGACAGCCTGGAGTCAAGAACAGTGAAAAAATGCTGTCAATGGCCTATGTCCAATAGCTGAATTGGGGGGAGAGAGTAAATAAGTGCATACATCAAGCAAAATCATGAGGGCACCTGTGCCCAGTGTCGCCTTCCTGGCACTTGTGCCAGTGGCATGTGTAAAGACATTCGAGCGAGATCGTTGCCAGTGCCGATGGAGTGGCTCCTGTGCAGGTGGCACGTAAAATACACCATTTTGAGCGTGGCCATTGCCAGTACCGCCTGACTGGCCATCGTGCTGGTGGCATCTAAAAGCACCCACTACACTCTCTGAGTGGTTGGCGTTAGGAAGGGCATCCAGCTGTAGAAACTCTGCCAAATCAGACTGGAGCCTGGTGTAGCCATCTGGTTCACCAGTCCTCAGTCAAATCGTCCAACTCATGCTAGCATGGAAAGCGGACGTTAAACGATGATGATGATGATCAGCTGTAGAAACCATGCTGAAACAGACAGGGAACCTGAACAGCCCTTCAGTTGGTCAGCTCCTGTCAAACCGTCCATCCCATGCACCATCATGGAAAACGAATGTTAAAAGATGATGATGAGTTACTTTTCCAACGATTTCATTACTCATAACTAATGGTGTATCATACTTGAATAAAAATAGAAATATAGAAATAAGAAGATTGATATCAGTATGAATAAAAAACAATAAATACTTACATCAGGAGGGACAAGATCATGGCTAGCCTGGGCAGCAAATAACAGAATCTTTGTCACATCTATCAAAATAAAACATAAATACATAGAAACAAAAAGCATATTTTTACTATTCTCAAATGCAGGATAATGCTAATAATATAGCCTGAACAGGATAAGCTACCCCTATTTTGCAGAAAAAAGTATTGGCGGCCAGCTATGAGACTCGAACTCACACCTCCGTGATTACGTGTCGCGGTGCTCTAGACAGATTAAGCTAAACTGCCCCCACTACAGATTCTTCTGCAAATTTAAGATGTATAGAAATCTCGCTTTATGAGACGCTATCATGTTAAATTCAAATTACGATGAACGTAAACAAACAAACAAAGTTTGCTTTGTATTTCTTGGACATTCTGACACATGTTTCTTGATAACAAATACCATTGTTTTTGTCTTTTGGTATATGTTAGGGTTATTATATTCCAGACATGAATTCCTTAATCAGTGTGTGTGTATGATTGTTATATTAAGATGCATCTAAAATAAATTGCATCTATTTGTGTATGGGCATCATCATCATCATCA
>NC_068993.1:20000073-20001785 GCF_001194135.2 Octopus bimaculoides
ATCATCATCATCATCATTTAACGTCCACCTTTCATGCTGGCATGGGTTGGACGGTTTGACAGGAGTTGGCGAGGCAAGAGCCTGCACCATGCTTCTGTGTTTGTTTTGGTATGGTTTTTACAGCTGAATGCCCTTCCAAATGCCAATTACTTCACAGTGTGTACTGGGTGCTTTTTAAGTGGGACTTGCACTGACAGGGTCACCAAGTAACTTCGCAAGACAAGGAATCTAGACGTATATATAGGTATTTTTTTATTCTTTTATTTGTTTCAGTCATTTGACTGCGGCCATGCTGGAGCACCGCCTTTAGTCGAGCAAATCGACCCCGGGACTTATTCTTTGTAAGCCTAGTACTTATTCTATCGGTCTCTTTTGCCAAACCGCTAAGTGACGGGGACATAAACACACCAGCATCGGTTGTCAAGCAATGCTAGGGGGACAAACACAGACACACAAACACAGACACAAACACACACACATACATATATATATATATATATATATACGACGGGCTTCTTTCAGTTTCCATCTACCAAATCCATTCACAAGGCTTTGGTCGACCCGAGGCTATAGTAGAAGACACTTGCCCGAGGTGCCACGCAGTGGGACTGAACCCGGAACCATGTGGTTGGTATGCAAGCTACTTACCACACAGCCACTCCTGCGCCTATATATATATATATATATATATATATATATATATTATATAAACACAAACGCAGGAGAATCAGATATGGAACTATGTGATTTTGGGTTCAATTCCATAGCACAGTTCATGCAACAATCTAAAGGTTGCCACATTTATTAGCTGCTTATTTCTCCAGCATAAAAATAATAAAAATTCATTTTTACTGTTTTACATCCACATTTCCATGGATGAAAAGGTTTTCTTTTGACCAAAATTTATTTTAACCACTCAGACATTGAAGAAAGTAGTGTTAAGAGTCTTGTTTAGGATCACAAAATGTAGTCATTATGTTCAGTGACCTAACTTCACCACCAATGAACATCTTATAATCCTTTGCACTATAGGCACAAGATCTGAAATTTTGAGAGGACAGGGGAGCTAGTTGATTTCATCAACCCTAGTACTTGATTGAGACTTAATTTATCAATCCCCAAAAGAAGAAAGGCAAAATTGACATTAGTGGAATTTGAACTCAGAATAAAAAGCCAGAAGGAATGAGGTTAAGCACTTTGTCTAGAGCAGTAATGGATTCTATCAACTCAATCATATAATCCTTTCTACTACAGGTGCAAGGGCTAAAATTTTGAGTTATGGTGGGGTTGGCTCGTCGATTACATCAACCCCAGTGCATGACTGGTATTTAACTCATTGACCCTGAAAAGATGAAAGGCACAATCAACCTTAGTGGACTTTGAACTCAGACTGCAAAGCTGAAGGAAATGGTGCTAAGCCTTTTATCCAGAGCAGTCACGATTCTACCAGCTCTATCAAAAAATCATTATCATCATCATCGTCGTTTAACGTCCGCTTTCCATGCTAGCATGGGTTGGACGATTTGACTGAGGACTGGTGGACCAGGAGGCGACTACAGGCTCCAATCTGATTTGGCAGAGTTTCTACAGCCGGATGCCCTTCCTAACGCCAACCACTCCGAGAGAAAGTAGGTTCAAAAAACAATACTTAGATACAATTATATAAAAAAATTAAGAAAAAAAAAAACATAGACTTACCTTTTTGTCGGGGC
>NC_068993.1:20002197-20003233 GCF_001194135.2 Octopus bimaculoides
AATGTCTATATAAAAAAACATCCTACTCTATTTTTATAATTGAATATTATTAGGAATTGTATAAAACAATTATTTGGTTCCGGCCATGCTGGAGCACCACCTTGAAGGGTTTTAGTCAAACAAACTGCCCTCAGGACTTATTTTTGTTAAAGCCTGGTACTTATTCTATCGGTTTACGTCCCTGTAACTTAGTGATACTGAATTGCTAAGTTATGGGGACATAAACACACCAACACCAGTTGTCAAGTGGTGATGGGGGGGGGGGGACAAACACAAAGACACACACATATATATATACATATATACAATGGGTTACTTTCAGTTTCTGTCTACCAAACCCACTCACATTGCTTTGGTTGGCCCAAGGCTACAGAAGACACTTGCCTAAGGTGCCACGTAGTGGTAGATGAAAACTGAAAGAAGCCCAGTTTGTGTTTGTGTGTGTGCATATCCGTTTGTGTTTGTCCCTAATCACCACTTGACAGCTCGTGTTGGTGTGTTTACATCCCTTCAACAGCTTGATGATAAAGACAGATGAAATAAGAACCAGGTTTTAAGAAAAATAAGTACAAGTGTTGATTCGTTTGATTAAAATTCTTCAAAGCAGTGCGCCAACATGACCACACCTCGAACCACCCACACTTTTACAACAATGAAACACTGCAGCTCCCGTAGCAGAAAATACAGCATGATGGTGTAGTACAGGCAAGAGCCCACAATAAACCTTTGTGTTATTTGCATGGAAGAATCCTCTGCTGAAGTCTTCTTTAATCACCTACAAACAAACATAATTTGAAGCATCCTTTTCATGGCTTCTTATTGGCCAACTTATTGTATATGTGTGTGTGATGTGAGTGCACACACACACAGACACACACACATTTATATATATATATATATATATATATATGCTGTGCATGAGAAGACCCGGCAAGCCAAGTGAGACCTAAATCCAAGGCCTCTGCCAGGGGTGTAGCCAGCCCACTAATGCGTACCTTTCCTTCATTGGACACGAAGACCTGTTGGGACAAGCAAA
>NC_068993.1:20003602-20004585 GCF_001194135.2 Octopus bimaculoides
GTGGGTGGCACATAAAATACACCATTTTGAGCGTGGCCGTTGCCAGTACCACCTGACTGGCCTTCGTGCGGGTGACACGTAAAAGCACCTACTACACTCTCAGAGTGGTTGGCGTTAGGAAGGGCATCCAGCTGTAGAAACTCTGCCAAATCAGATTGGAGCCTGGTGTAGCCATCGGGTTTCACCAGTCCTCAGTCAAATCGTCCAACCCATGCTAGCATTGAAAGCGGACATTTCCAGCATGGAAAATGGACATTAAATGATGATGATGATGATGATGATGGTGGTGGTGGTGTGTGTGTATGGAATGATGATTGCTCTTGATTGGACCCAATGGAGAAGATGCCTGAGGACTTAACCGCATGATCCTTTCAGGAATAGGAAGAGAAGATGGATACACACATATACATGTATGTGTTTCACACAACATGAATTCTAAACACTGGTGTTGTATCTGAAAAGTAAGCCAGTCATTCACTAAGTACCAGAGTAAAATAAACACTAGGGTGAATAAGACGGATGACAACCTAAGAAGGTGGTGCCTGAGTATGGTCAAAGTTCATGAGCTAAAACCTCGTAAGAGAATAAAAGAATATACATGTGTGTAAAATACATGCATGTGTGAGTGTATATGCATGTACACAAATATAAAGGTTAACTAAAGATAATTGGGAATAAACCAGTTAGAAAATTCAAATGATTTTTGGAAACATGTAAACATGTGACCATAGGCACGGCGCAGGAGTGGCTGTGTGGTAAGTAGCTTGCTTACCAACCACATGGTTCCGGGTTCAGTCCCATTGCGTGGCGTCTTGGGCAAGTGTCTTCTACTATAGCCTCGGGCCGACCAAAGCCTTGTGAGTGGATTTGGTAGACGGAAACTGAAAGAAGCCCGTCGTATATATGTATATATATATATGTTTGTCCTCCCAGCATTGCTTGACAACCGATGCTAGTGTGTTTATGTCCATGTCACTTAGCGG
>NC_068993.1:20005276-20006666 GCF_001194135.2 Octopus bimaculoides
TTTTTTGTCTTGACATTGTGTGAAAATTATAAACGAGAGTGACTATCATACAAGCAGTGTCCCTCATCTCCAATATTCTGTGGAAACATGCCTGGTCTTGGGAAAATACTACCTTGCTTCGAAACAGATAAAGGCTGGCAACAGGATGGGCACTCTGCCATAGAAAATCTGCCTCAGTAAATTTCCTCTGACTCATGCAAGAAGCATCCATAAGTGAACATCAAGAGAAAAATCAGTAATTTAAAGGCCTGACACAGTTATGTGCAAAAATTAGCAGATAAGCCTTCCTCAAACTATATCCTACTACCACTAAAAAAGGGAGGAACACATTAGATAATAAAGTACTTGATATGTAGTACTTAAAGATAAGGATGGCCATCGCTGGAATGCTTTAAATCATGGGTCTGCTCAGCCAGGGTTGGTTTCAGATTAAACAAAAAACAAGTACATAAAAGTAAACTTAACCAGACTGCTTTCAGGACATGAACTCACAAAGCTACGATTAGTAGTGTTGCATCAGTCTATATGTTCTATAAATAGAAATTATTGAAATAGAAAAAGTAACCCATGCATTTAGTATTTAACCCATTAGCATGCAGATTCCTCTGTCAAATGTAATGTTTATGTATTCACATCATCATCATCATCGTTTAATGTCCGCTTTCCATGCTAGCATGGGTTGGAAGATTTGACTGAGGACTGGTGAACCAGATGGCTACACCAGGCTCCAGTCTGATTTGGCAGAGTTTCTACAGCTGGATGCCCTTCCTAACGCCAACCACTCCAAGAGTGTAGTGGGTGCTTTTACGTTCCACCGGCACGAAGGCCAGTCAGGTGGTACTGGCAACGGCCACGCTCAAATTGGTGTATTTTACGTGCCACCTGCACAGGAGCCAGTCCATCGGCACTGGCAACGATCTCGCTCAAACGACTTTTCACATGCCACCGGCACATCATTTTGAATTAATCATGCACTATTTCGTAGCTTTGAGATTTTGACGGTGTGATTGTTTATTTGTAAAATGACACTGTAAAGTAAATGTGAAAGACCAGATCTACCCAGTTTTATGATAAAATAGGTAGAATATTTTGGCTGGGTATGGCTGGTTTAAATGCTAAAGGGTTAAGCCAGTCCAAATACTCTACTAGTTAAAGTTCAAACCTATCACATGTGAACTTCCACATCTACCCTCAATGACATTCTAAAAGAACAAAAAAAAATAATTAAACAGAGTGGCTGTGTGGTAAGTAGCTTGCTTACCAACCACATGGTTCCGAGTTCAGTCCCACTGCGTGGCACCTTGGGCAAGTGTCTTCTACTATAGCCTCGGGCCGACCAAAGCCTTGTGAGTAGATTTGGTAGACGGAAACTGAAAGAAGCCCGTCGTGT
>NC_068993.1:20007545-20013538 GCF_001194135.2 Octopus bimaculoides
AACAACACATAAGAAACAATTTAAATATACATAGTGCATTCGCATGCCAAGCCTATTTTGTTGCCATGCACAATAATAATAATAATAATAATAATAATAATAATAATGATAATAATAATGCATTCCAAAAAGAAATAACACTGACACCTAGTTAGATTTGGACACAGAAAACTGAGGCACAGGATGTAGTAAAATGTTGTGTGAAATATTCTATATTAACACAGGCATGGCTGTGTGGTAAGATGCTTGCTTCTCAACTACATGGTTTTGTGTTCAGTCCTGCTGTGTGGCACCTTGAGCAAGTGTCTTCAACTAGAGCCTTGAGCTGACTAAGGCATTGTGAGTGGATTCAGTAGACAGAAACTTAAACAATAGAAGCTTGTTGTGTGTGTGTGTGTGTGTGTGTGTGTGTGTGTGTGTGTGTAGAATACCCAAAGATCAGGGGAGGCCTTTAGAGAGAAGATGCATTATTTATCCTGAAAAACATCAAATAGGAGACTAGAACTACTAAAGAAAAAAAACTATATAAGTTCTTTAAATGTGTTAGCTTAACCATCACAATAGAAAAAGAGCATAATTCTATTAACTACCTAGATGCCAACTGTAATCTAACCACGGGACTACAAGAACCACCCGTACATTAAATCAACTACAAATCTTAAATATATAAATGCACTTAGCAACCACCCAAACTTTATAAAAAGAGAACTTGTACAAGGCATCAGCAAATGAATCTCATATCTCTCGTCCAATGAAGATACCTTTAATAAGTATAAGGAATTCTACAACAGGGCATTGGAAAAAGCAGTTTATAAGCAAAAAATTAAGTACCTTTACGCAGAACCCTATAAAAATAACCTGAGTAACATAAATATCCAAAATTATAACAATAGGAATAATAACCAAAATGTCTATTATAATAATCACAAAAACAATAAAAATAACAATAATAGTAATAGTTGTAGTAATAACAAAAATAGTAGGAAGAACGATAAGATTCATAATAATATTAATAATAATATTAAATATGATAACGTTAGAAATACTAATAATGGGAATGATAACAATATCAAGAAAAATAATAACAATAAAAATAGCACACCTCAAAGAACCAATAAAGTCCCTGTCAGAAATGATAATATCAAGGTAAATAAAATAAATAAATTGTACAGGAACAACCCCCACCAAAGCTGATAGTAATAGTAATAAAAATAACAATAGAACTAATAATAATAATTATAACTATAAATTTACGATCTACAATAATGAGGGCAGGTTCTACACCAAAAACAAAAATATTAAAAATAATATATGGAAAAAAAGATAACATCTGGTTAATAATCCCATTGGCGATGCAACTAAAAATCAATATAGTTAAATCTATAATGAGACTTATAAATAAGCACTTCAGTATGAATTCCAAATACTCAGAAATTTTTAGCAATAAAATTAGAGTAAGCCATAGCCCAATGTAGCTCCTATTATAGCCTCTATCAACAATAAAAAGGTAGACGCCTTCTATGAAACTAGGAAGAATAACAATAAAAAGCACAACAACCAATCAATTGATATAATAAGGGATCCCCCACATAACCCACCCTCTAAAAATTCAGACAACCACCTTATAATAATCCCCGCCCGAACATATCAAAGGCACAGATAATCTTACTAATCTATGTGGCTGCAGAGATAAAAATACTTGTGAATTCTTAAATAAATGTAAAACTAAAAACATAATCTATCAATGTGATGTACTCTCTAATAATTACAAGAAAACTTACAACTGGAGCAACTAAAAATGAAATGAAACTTAGATATAATTCCCATCACTCAAGTTTCAGAAATAGAAGTAAAGCGAACTCTACCAGACTAAGTAGTTACATCTGGGAACTCAAGGACAATAACATTAATTATTGATTAGAATGGCATATCCTAGCCAAAACATCTTCATATAACCTTAATAATAATCACTGTAATTTATGCATAAATGAGATATTCTTCATTTTAATGGCCAAATCAGATTTACTTAATAAACGAGACGAGAAAAATAACATGTTTACATAAAGATAAATTCTTATTTTCTAAATACTGCTAATACCCACATTACACATTACTAACTGACCTGCCAAACATCTTATTACCTCCCCTAGCCATCCCACTTACTAGAGAGCATAATTTAACATCACATCACAATTTAAAATTAAATTACCCCGATTAACCAAACTATTTAAAATTCTACATTGTACACCAGGGCATATAATCCTCTATAATATATTCACTTTAAAGCTAGATTGCCGACTCACATAACGTTATAGTTTTATTGATTTTTATTTATTTACTCTTTACCTTTTTTATTATTCCTTTACATAGCCCGTATATATACAATATGTCATACTAACTTTAAAAAGCATCCTTAGTTCTTAACAAGGGCATTATTTGTAATCATAGGGACTAACCTAGCAGTCACTAACAGCGTCATATATTACAATTGACACCGGATATCTCCACCAGGTATAAGTCCTTCAACTAACACCACCAGTCAACTAGCCATTTTCCTCACTTACTGCTTCATCTAATTGAAGAAATATACACACACATGGAACCCAAAAAGTCACTAAAATGTAAGCCTAAAGACTTTTTCCTTTTTCACCTATTTATGTTCCTCTAAATCATTCTGACGATGTTTGTTAAACGGAATGAGATAAATGCAAATTTACTTCGATTTCATAAACAGAAACAGCTGTAAATGGTTCTGAACTACAATTAAACAATGACCTTTTAATACCAATGATCAACTTCTTATTCTTATTTATTGCTCCATTTCTTTTCTTTTCTACACACACACACACACACACATAAATTCACGTCACTGTCTCCTTACTCTGACACCATGTGATAGTTGTGCATGTCACTGTCATTCTTTGTTTCCAATCTTCTATGCAAACATGTTTGGTCATGAGAAAATATTAACTTATTTGGAAACAGGTGAGGATTAGCAACAGGAAGGGCTCTGGTTGTAGAAAATAGGTCTCAACAAATTCTGTTGAATCCATGCAAACACGGATATGTGGACATTAAAATGATAATGAGGAACTATTTATACTAATTTCTGAATATAGATACTTACAACACCTTGGGGTTTACCAAGAAGTTACCTATGTCCTAATGAGACTTGACATTGCTTTGGTGACTCAACAGAAACTTGTCTTGATGTGGTAAGATCATAACTGATTCACATCCATTTCACTATATTAGCATGAGTGAGATGCCAGGGATATAACATAATGACTGTAGAAAAGATTTGAACTTGTCACCATGAAATTAGTAATTATAATTTTTATTGTTGAAATGGAAATGACAATCAGAAAGAATTATAGATCTTGGGCTTCACTGATGAGTATTTCTGGAAACCAGACATTAAATGATGATGATGACAATGGACTATAAATTCATCACCATCATGAACATTTAACATCTGTTTTTGATGCTGGCGTGGGCTGGATGGCCTGACAGGAACTGGCAAGGCCAGGGGCCGCACCAGATACCACAGTCTGTTTTGGCTTGGTTTCTATGGCTGGATGCCCTTCCTAATGTCAACCACTTTACAAAGTGTACTGGGTACTTTCTATGTGGCACCAGCACCTACATCAATGCTTTTTACATGGCACTTTGGATCCTAAGAATCACATTCTGTTGTGGTGGGCAGGTCTTCTTGAGTACAGCAATGTATCACATATCTGGGCCCTCCGTCATCTCCTTCTTAAGGTCCAGCATTTTGAGATCAGCTTTCAATACTTCATCCCATGTCTACCTGGAACTCATTCTTCCACAACTTCTCTCCACTTTAAGTGGTCAGCACTTATGACCATTTTCACGAGCGTAATTGGAAATACAGGTCAATGTTTCCTAATTGAAATCTTTCTGATAATCATTTCCTAAAATTCTTTCCAACAGTCATTTCCAATTCTAGCAATAATAATTATATCTTTTGACAGGAAACAAACCAGGTTTCTTCCGTTGCTAATTTTTTAGAATCTTGTTTGTTATTTTTATACAAGAGATGTAGCACAGTTACTAAGATTGACACTAGTATATAACTGGTTATTTCTATGACTTAATAGAAGAAAGACATAAAACAAGGTCAATCTTTATAGAGTTTGAACTTAGAAGGCAGAAAGATCATCATCATCATCATCATCGTTTAACGTCCGCTTTCCATGCTAGCATGGGTTGGACGATTTGACTGAGGACTGGTGAACCAGATGGCTACACCAGGCTCCAGTCTAATTTGGCAGAGTTTCTACAGCTGGATGCCCTTCCTAACGCCAATCACTCAGAGAGTGTAGTGGGTGCTTTTAATCATATATTGTATGATATTTAGCCCAATGCAATATTCTCTCAGTCATTTAAAAATGATATTATTTCCTGATACTCTTTTACTTGTGTCACTCATTTGACTGTGGCCATGCTGGAGCACCGCCTTTAGTCAAGCAAATTGATCCCAGGACTTATTCTTTGGAAGCCTAGTACTTATTCTATCGGTCTCTTTTGCCGAACCGCTAAGTTACGGGGACGTAAACACACCACCATCGGTTGTCAAGCGATGTTGGGGGGACAAACACAGACACACAAACATACATACATATGTACGACGGGCTTCTTTCAGTTTCCGTCTACCAAATCCACTCACAAGGCTTTGGTCGGCTCGAGGCTATAGTAGAAGACACTTGCCCAAGGTGCCACGCAGTGGGACTGAACCCGGAACCATGTGGTTGGTAAGCAAGCTACTTACCACACAGCCACTCCTACTATTAGTTTTATAAAATCCTTTTATTAAAGCAGGTATAGTCAATAAAACTGAGAGTACTAGCATACTATTGCATCTCTTATGGATACTAGAGAGACCGAAGCAAAAATGACAGGAGCCCAAAACATCCAAAAACTAAATTAGGGATTAAACATGAGTTTTACTCTTGTGGTATTCTGAACTTATAACCCTAAATTCAGGACACCTAATAACTTATATTAGTTGCATATGATACAGTAACTTCTTAAATACGTTGAAAGCTTAAGTTGGTATTGCTACTGCTACTGCTACTACCACTAGACAGCAAGGAAACAGTTGTGTAATCATCTTAAACTCTAAATACATAAGGGCGCACTTCATCATGTAATCAAAGATAAAGATGAAATGGTTACAGCTAGAATAATCTGATCATAGGTAAGTTTGCTCAGAGCTGGCATGGAGCAAAACACAACGACTACTACTACTGCTACCATTATTATTTCTCACCACTGCTGCCACCACCACAACTGCCATAAACAGTAACCTTTTTCTGCCCAGTCTTCATTACATTTCATAAAGATTACAAGCTTTAATGATAAAAATGAAACAACAAAAGTACCCCAGACATATCAGCATTATCAATTCTTAAAACAAAAAATAGCGTGATAAAAACCACTAAAATCTTGCAGTCAAGAGATAACAGTTGCAATTAATTGCATTTAAACACCATTTGGATGTTTGCAAAACAGCTTAGTTAACATGTTTAAATCAGAGAATCACACTTGAGACTGTTAAAGTTCAAAGTCTGATACTTTACTTTTACCAGTTAGATAACATCTGTAGACATTGTCAAGACTGAGCTTTCTATGAAGTTTCTGAACTGTGCAAGCCTGAACAGAGTTAAAATTTTACTGTGACGTTTTAAAAAAATATATTTTATCAAGAGTACATCCTGATGTCATACTGAATTGACTTCTATTCTATCATAAAGAAAGCTGTTTATTAATTAGTTAGGAGCATGTACCTTTTACTAGAAAAAAAAAAGCGATTATTAAAGTCTACACTGTCTAGAAAATTCTAAAAAATTCTATTATTAATATATTTCTATCAAAATATGTTTTTCAAACAATTGAAGATTTCAATTACATGATTTAATAAGAAAAATTAATTCTAATGTTTCTGTTCATACTTTGGCATAACTACAGAA
>NC_068993.1:20014154-20014705 GCF_001194135.2 Octopus bimaculoides
GGGGAGAGGAGTTTTGTATAATTCAAATGCCAATGCCTATAAAAGTGGTTAAATAGGAAATTAATGAATCTTCTAGAAATAGCAGCCCAAACTATCATAAATCACATAATTAATGTTTGAAAAGGACATATTGACAAATGTAAATTGAGCCAAATTGGAAAAATTCTTCTCCAAGATGATATGTGTGAAAACACATATAATAGACCCAGGATTAGGTACCTATGTATATATAGGTACCTTGCTGACATTCAACCCATGTCAGCAAGGAACGTTAAATGATAACAATGATGATTAACTGAAATAGAAAACTAAACTCAAAATAAACTCATTTAACTTAAACACTATATATATATACATACATACATACATATATATATATATATATAATAAAGAGAATTAGAAACGAAACTGACCTCTTCCTCACTCTCGCTCTCACTGTCATTAGTTGGGTCAATACTCAAAAAGAACTTCAAGGCAGCTACCATTATCTGCAAAAAGAAATACCATAGCAAACTATATTAAACTATATATATAATAATAAACCATGTGTG
>NC_068993.1:20014715-20015001 GCF_001194135.2 Octopus bimaculoides
CGAACATTATTATTAACCCATATTTGAATGTCTAGAAACTTCAATGAAAACAGTTTTCGTGTAAATAATTATTACATCTACGTCAGTGTTTATACATGTACACAAATCTGAATGGCTGCAGATCTGGATTTGAAATAGCAAGTATTCTAGTTTGGTAGCGGAAATAACTGTTTCGCTCGGGAGAGGTTAAAAAAAAAAAATTGTATATCAGATAGAATTTAATGAGTTATTTCCCTTTATCACAATTACTTTCAGTGACAGGTTATCCAAAACATTTCCTATAGGG
>NC_068993.1:20015661-20030747 GCF_001194135.2 Octopus bimaculoides
TTTGAATCCTTTTTTTTTTTTTTTTCAATTAAAATTTTCAAATTTATGCACAAGGATTGCAATTTTAGGGGAAGAGGGATGACCAGTAGATTTAGCCATCCCAGTATTTGACTGATTCTATATCTTATCATCCCTGAAAGGATCAAAGACAAAGTTAACCACAGTAGAATTTGAACTTATAATGGAAAGAGCTGAAAGAAATGCCTTTTTTGTTTATTATTCTTCTATTTATATTGTGTGATTTTTAAAATAAATATATGATACACAATAGAAACCCATTTGGGCAATTACAAGATATCTTTAAAAAAAAAAAGATAAAAATAGTTTATTTGCAAGAAACAAGTATCATTTATTTGATATGGTAATTTTAGAAACATTGGTGCTACACGAAGGGGAACATTACAGATTTACAGATGGGGTACACAATATCCTTTACGAATTTTATTCTTTTACTGTTTTCTTCCACAGCATAAACTTTGCATTGTCCTGTTAGATTTGCCTTCTTGATAGGAGGAATATCCACAGGAAAATGGCCAAGTGAAAAGCAAACATGATCGAGGTATTTTGAGGGTCTTCCAGCCTTTGGACATGGAATATGTAGGAGGTACTTCTTAACTGTTTGCTCAATCTAAACTGCAGAGAGGTCAGAGGTTTTCAAGCAGTAACAATATTATCATGATTGTCATTGCTCTCTTTGTCAGTCTAGGACTTGTTTTATAGAAGAAGTATGAATTTCACAGTCCAAGATCCATTAAGTGAAACATCTTTGAATAAGTACTTCTTGTCTTGATTCCTAGGTATTGGGTAATCACTGAAATGCCAGCTGACTGCCAACCTCACGTTGTAGTCACAAAGAATCTGATCTTTTCTAAATTTTTATTCAAGTAATTACTTTCTTCATAGCTGGACTGTGTATACAACAGGTAATCTTCCACTCCACATCATTTCTCCTTCCTTCAGTGGTTCTGGCATTTCCTTTCTTTTGGCCTACAGTATGACACACATCAGTAACTTCTAGACAAAATACATCAGCTAGTAGTAGACTTGTATAAAAGTTATCAAAACTTCAGCAGTAGTTTTGTTCTAGTAAAAGTTTCATGATTGTCATGACTACCTCCAAGGACACTGAGGCCACCAAACGGCCCATCAAGTTTTGTTCTACAAAATATCATGTTATAAGTCCATTCTGCAACATATGTATATATATTCATGAGATATCTCATGATAACCTGGGAAGAGATTAAGATGTTTTGAACTTTTTCAGCTTACCCAATACCCAGCATTAATTTGGGAAGGGAAGTGAACCTACAAGCCATACACTGCATGATGGTATATTTTATTTATCTGCCATACATTGCAGTGGTGAGTGAAAATACACAGTTGATAACAGCATATTTTTATCAAATGTTGAAGGCCTTGATCATGTGAGGGCTGTAGAAGGACAATCTTAGGAGAATGAATCCTGTTCTTTGCTTATTCAATGCCAAAACACCAGCATAGAGTATGGACAATTCCAACAAACATCAATATAAAATGCCAGAGGATCCAATAGATGGTGAATTATAAGGAGGGTTTATGTTGGGTATGATGTCTTGATTAGATGATGATCAAATGACCTTGTGTGAAGCAGAGAGAAGGGTTTAACCCTTTAGTGTTCACATTATTCTGCCATAATTAATTCTTTTTTATCCACATTGTTTTTAACTAGTCATGCATTATCTCGTAGCTATGAGATTTTGATGAGGTAGCTGTTAATTTTAAAACGATATTGTAGGGTTGGTGTGAGAGATCAGATCTGGCCAGTTTGAACATAGAATAGGCAGAATACTTTTGGCCGGATATGGCCAGTTTAAATGCTAAAGGGTTAAAGTAATCTTTTAGAGTAAAGCTCAAATAACAACAATAACATTGAGCAATACAATAGAGTATGAAAGTTATTTCTTACATAAGCATATGATCCCCTCCCCCGAACTTGCTGGCTTTGTGCCAAAATTTGAAACCTTTATCATTATCATCATCATTATTGAGAGGTTTGACTGTGGGTATTATTTATGGTTAGCAATAACATTATGGGGAAAGGAGACTAGATTCTCAGAACTAAGATTCTATTATTATTATCATCACCACTACAAAAATGCCTGAATTTTGTCCAGTCATATAAACACCATCTTCTTTATCCCTTAATTTATCTTCTGTCTTACAGTTTATTTCCACTGTTAACTCACAGAACATTTCAATAGAAGACAATAAAGGAAATAACCGATCAGTTTTGTGTTTGTTTCTGGTTTCTTCTATAAAATTTCGAAGTGAATATTTTTAAAATTTTCGCTGCATAGTTTTTCTGAAATAAATTTGTTTTCATTTTTATTCTTCTGTATCACTGGTGAAGTTGCAATCACTACTGAAAAGGGGGTTAAGTTAAAGACAATACAATCTTCCCCTCATATCTTTACCCAAGACACAAATAGTTACAAACAACACTATACCTGTAAGCAAACAACCTAATGACCATTGATCTGCAGTGGTTTTCATCATCATCATTGTCATTTAACGTCCGCTTTCCATGCCAGTATGGGTTGGACAATTTGACTGAGGACTGGTGGACCAGGAGGCGACACCAGGCTCCAATCTGATTTGGCAGAGTTTCTACAGCTGGATGCCCTTCCTAACACCAACCACTCCGAGAGTGTAGTGGGTGCTTTTACGTGCCACTGGCATGAGAGCCAGTCAGGCAGTACTGGCGACGGCCACACTCAAAATGGTGTATTTTACGTGCCACTTGCACAGGAGCCAGTCCATCGGCACGGCAACGATCTAACTCGAATGTCTTGCTGGCAACGGTCACGCTCAAAATGGTGTATTTTACGTGTCACCTGCACAGGAGCCAGTCCATTGGCACTGGCAACGATCTCGCTCGAATGTCTTTTCACATGCCACTGGCACAAGTGCCAGAAAGGCAACGTTGGTAACGATCACGCTGGTGCTATTTACGTGCCACCGGTACGGAAGCCAGACAGCTGCTTTGGCAACGATCGCGCTCGGATGGTGCTCTTAGTGCTCCACTGGTACAGGTGCCATCACAATTTCACTTTCACTTGACCCAACAGGTCTTCACAAGCCGAGTTTAGTGTTCTTACAAATTTAGTTCGATTTCGATTTCACTTGCCTCATCATGTCTTCGCAAGCGGAGCTTAGTGTCCAATGAAGGAATGTTACGCATAAGTGGGCTGGCTACATCCCTAGCAGAGGCCTTGGATTTTGGTCTCACTTGGCTTGCCGGGTCTTCTCACGCACAGCATATTTCCAAAGATCACGGTCACAAGTCATTGCCTCAGTCAGGCCTAATGTTCGGAGGTCGTGCTTCACCACCTCATCCCAGGTCTTCCTAGGCCTGCCTCTGCCACGGGTTCCCTCAACCGCTAGGGTGTGGCACTTTTTCACGTAGCTATCCTTTCAATACAAACGCACCTGAGCTGGTTAACTGCAAGACCAAGAGAAATATATATATAACTAACAACTATTACAAAATAACAGAGGTGACTGTTACCTTGGTAACTTTTGAGAAACAAGCTGTGCTGATAACATTGACTGTTTTGGCATCTTTCCATGTGTTTCTTCGATACAGCTCAACCATAACATCCTGCAAAATAAGAATCAAATATTAACTGACTTCTGTGTATACATGTATTTAGTATAGAATCCAAATAGAACACAGCAGATATAGAAAGATGAGTAATACCGTCAGAGAAGTAGCTCTTGTAATTACAACAGAATAGACACAAAAATGGATATAGTTTGCAGATGTTTAATCAAGTGTCAAAAAAGACAAAAATTGCATGTAAAATGGACGCAGTAGCTAATGTATTTCTCAATACCATTGCTAAAAATATCTATTTAACCCATTACCTACCAGTGATCTCATATGAGATCGCTTAAAAATTACAAATTTCATAATTATCTGTCAATATTTACACACATCTAACCTTTTTTGCTATATCTACTAGGTATATTTCTCTGATATTCAAATGAGGTTTGCTAATTTTTCACTCAATATCTCGCTTATTTCTATTTAAAATGTTATTTTGATCATTCCAGCATGTTTCTAAGGCTGTTTTATGCTAGAAATCAAAGTTTCATAAAAAAAATTCCAGTTAATAGAATTATGGGGGGTAATGGGTTAAGCTAGTATTTTTGAAAGTAAGATATTTCTTATGAAAAAAAAAAAAAAAGGTGATTGTTTATTTTAAAGTTATTACAAGAGAAATTTATGAAAGGAGACATGTGACTCTCCTACGAGAATAAGTTAATCAAAATCAAACCAGCTAAATGTAAAGATGGTTTATGATGTTAAATATGGAATCTTTGTCATAGGAAATCACTGGTCAACAAGAGTGCTGCTCATTATATATGAGTATTATAGATAAATATGTCTAATTAGTGGGAAAATAACGCAAGCACACTGAGAATAAAAGAGACTAGTAGATATCAATAATAAGATGAGATGGTGTGGAATTCCAAGTTTAACTATGAAATAGAAAACAACATGACCTAAAGGCTGATGAGAATTTACGATGGATAAACTTATCAGCCAGGTAATTTTAATGCATTACTTTGGATACAGGAAGTGTGCTTCAGGTAGGAAAAGAAATAGCAAACAGATTTCAAAAAGTTTTAAGAGAGAGAAAAATTCTTATAAACATACCAGAGACTTTTTAGCTGCGATTGCATTGCTATCCTTCAGCATGTCATACATGAAATTTTGCAAAGTCTGAGGAGAAAATAATAATATAAATTCTATTAGAGTTTAAATTCATCGTATATATGTACAGCAAATTCTGAGTTAACCCTTTAGTGTTCAGATTATTCTATCAAACATAATGCTTATTGATTCACATTGATTTGAATTAATCATGCATTATCTCATATCCTCAAGATCTTGATGGTGTAATTACTTAATGTAGAATAACATTGTAGGGTAGGTGTGAGAGCCTGGATCTGGTCAGTTTGAACATAAAACAGATTAAATATTTTGGCCGGATATGGCCGGTTTAAATACTAAAGGGTTAAACATGCAATTGAAAGAAGTACCCACGAAAGTAAAATACTTCATATTTCTGGTTACTTCTCTCCATCATATTTATGTTTCACTTAGTCCTGAAAGGGCTCCTTATCATAATAGTGATCGTTCTCTCCCTCTTGCGAAGTATTCCCACTTTTTCTCTTTAGTGTTATTCTGTGTATAATCAATTGGATGAGATATGATACTGTATGTCTGCACACGTAGTAAACCCTAACCAACTTACCTCCACCAAATATTGTAATCCAACCAGCATTAATCCATTATAAATTACTCACCTATTACAACCCAAATCTTAATGATTAATGACTAATGATTATTTTCATTATGCTGAAAATATATTCGATTGACTTCAGTGAGTTACTACCATATATTTTACCTTTTTCAAAAAGATGGTGAATAAAAGTAAGACTTGTAAATGTCAGCTAGGCAGTAGTTCTTTACCCACAAAGAAAAGCAATAATCTCTAACACACTAACAATAATGGCTTCTTGAACTAATAATATTTCTTAAGGATATAATACTGAATGGTATCCATGCATTTCTTTAAACATTAGCAATACAAAAGACACGAAATGCCAGTTACAACCAGGAATCAATAATATGTTTACAGATTGAATCCCTGAAAACTTCACAACTTTGTAACACCCTCAACTTGATAACTAAAACATCAATACTATTTTTTACATAGAGCCAAGTGCTTAATTAAGAAAAGGAAAAGACATAGATGATATTTTTACTTACCCTGTTCAATTTGCCATTTTTATGCTTGGCATTTACCTTGTAAATATCTGATACAACATACGAATAAAGGGTTTGTCGAAGAAGTTTATCTGAGCAGATGAAGAGTTGGAAAAACAGTTGCAACAGATCTACACCTGATATCAAACCTTTATTCCTTAAAAGAATCAGAGCACGGCAAAGGGACTGTGGAGAAAGAAAACAGACATTTCATTTAGTCATGTATATGTCTAAGATTCCTGGTAAATTTAATGTTAAATTTATGACCATCATTATCATCACTATCATTTTAAGAATTATTCTTCCATGTATGATAGCATCAGATAAAGGAAGAAAAACAAAGTTGATCTTAATGGATTTGAGTTCAGAATTCACTATGCCAAGTGCAGGAAATAATAATAATGCAAGACATTTTTTCTAATACTCTAACAATTCTGTCAATCCATCATTGTGACTAATAACCATGACGGTAATAATGATTTGTTGCACTGGTGCGAGACCACAAATTTCAAAGCAGGAGACTGGTCCATTTCACGGACTTCAACATTTAACATGCCTTGCTGTGACTTGAACTCAGATCATAAAGACATGTAACTAAATACAAAATGTTCTATCAAACACTCTAACATTTCTATTCCACTATAGTCCAGAAGTAGAGGCACATGGATTAGGGGTTAGGGAGTTGAACTCATGATCATAAGACTGTTGTTTAAATTCCTGGATCAAAATACTTAATTTCATGCTGTTCCAGTGCTCTCAGCTTGCAAATACGAGTAATCCTGCAGTGGACTGCTGTCCCATCCAGGGGGAAATTATATTTATCATGGAAACTGGGAAATCAGCCCTAACAATAATGATTTTCTTCAATAACATGTGGCCATAAGATTGTACAAAAGAAATGAAGTTGAGTTAAATGATTGCTGTACATAAATGTTACATTCTGAAAGGATTTGAATTCAGAACATAGAATGGGATAAATAGTTACTACATGATACTATTCTGAACCATAATTTTTATCACTCTGATCCCTTGTAATAAAAGTAAATAAGTAAAATTTCAGAAAATAGATTTAGAATTAAGTAATATTTGCAGCCACTTTAACATGGCTGTCCAATTGAGCAGACTCAACTGCAATTTTTTTAACCCCAAGAGGACATCTCCTCTAGCTGGTTAACAATGTGCAGCTGCATCCGATAAAATTGCAAGCAAAGGAGTGTACCTCTACCATTACCTAGCAACGGGACCAGTAGACCAGTCCTGGTTTCAGGCTATTTCTACCACTCCTCAGTGCTGGACACCTCGTCTGCTGGAGAGATGGTAGCTCGCTTCTGCACGCAATATATATATTTCAAGTGAACACACAGTCGCTGACTTTGCAATAAGCCAACATGCTAGTTCTAAAATCTCTCTCAGAGATCAATGCAGTAGTAGTAATGATAAGTAATGTTTGTAGCCACTTGAACATGGCTGTCCGTTCGAATGAACTCTACTGCGATTTTTTAACCCCAAGAAGACATCTCCTCTCGCTAATTAATGATGCACAGCAGCATCTGATAGAATTGCAAGCAGTGGAGCATACCCCTACCATCACCTAGTGACAGGACCATATAAAATAAATAAATAGACTTACCATTCTTATAGTAGGGTCCAATACCGTAGAATGTCTCAAAAGAAGTTCTTTAAGTTGCTGGGGGAAATCAATCAGATGCTCTGCATAACAAAGTGCTACCTGGAACAAACCAGAAACAAAAACAAGGATGTTAAAATTTATCATCATCAGCATCATTTTAACGTTCATGTTTCATATTGAGTAACCATGGAGAGTCTCTCTCTCATTTGATTTGTATACAAAACCTTTTGTCAACCCTTTAAATTACATGTTTACACGTCTGCCTTCTCTACCATCCATTGGTTCATATTTAAAGCCCAGTTGCTTCACTTTGCAAGTACAAGGTTTTAGGTTGAGTTTCATTGCATAGCACTTTGGGCAGGTGTTTCCTATTTTAGCTCTAGGCTGACCAATGCCTTCTGAATGAATTTGTTAGACAGAGACGGTTTGAAAGCCTGTCATTTTTGGGGATGCGCCCACCTTGGCATCCAATGATGGCTTGTTTATATCTCCAAAAATAAGCAGTTTGACAGAATAAATACAAGACTTTTTAAAATAAATAGAGGGGCCAATCTGTTTGACTAAACCCTTCAACGTAGTGCTACAACATGGCTGCAGTCCAATGACTGAAACAAGTAAAAGAAACAACTACTTACATCCAGACAACCTCAAAAGTGCAAAAACAAACGCAAAAAAATTAAAATAGCTTCCCATATTATTTGGCAACTCACTCAGCAAACCCACTCCAACCGATGGCTCATGGTGTGTTGTCTTCTCTCCTTGCCTTTCGTACCATTATTACATGGTCTCTACTCACCAAGTCCCTTCCATCACTTGTCTCCCTCTTTTTCCCACTACCCTGAAGCATGCCCAACCACCCTTAACTCTGCCCTAACCAACACAGCAAATCCTTTCTTCCCAGAACATCCTCTCAAATTCCTTTTTTGCCTGTGTTTTCTCTGCATTCACTGATTTGTAACATTAACTTCATTGATCTCACTAGTCTCAGAGTACCTGTAAAAGCTTATAACCTTTTTCCTCTAGAGCAGCGGTTCTCAACCAGGGTCTATATACGATTTTTAGGGACCAACACAAGCAAAATAATAATTTGGAGTTTCCCAGTAGTGTTTTAGGGGTCCCAGAAAAAATTTTGCTTTAGATGTATTTATTGCAAGAAACAGCTAGATTTCTTTCTATAACATTTTACATAGTCCAACCCACACAATAACGAAATAGGAATTTTGAAAGAAGTTTTTATAAAACTAGTTTTTAAACTGAATGGCTAATGGGGGTCCACTAGAATAAAATAGTAATCAAAGACACCCATAGATAAATAATGGTTGAGAGCTTCATGCCTCAAGCAAACTATCATCATCAGTCCATTTTCCATGCTGGTATGGGTTGGATAGTTTGACAGGAGCTGGCCAGGTTCCATGCTTGTTCTGGCATCGTTTCTATGGCTGGATGCCCTTTTTAATACCAACCACTTTACTGAGTGTACTGGGTGCTTTCACGCAGCACCAGCACAGGTGCGTTTCCGTGGCACTGTTACAGGTGTTTTTTACATGCCACCAGCACTCATGAGCCCATAAGATTAGGAATGCTCAGCTGGAGAGAGATGCAGGGGTCAAGCCTGTATGCAGAGACAACCATGCTTTTACTTAGCTTGACGTATTTGACATGTCTTTTCAAGCACAACAAACTGTCAGGAGTTTTGGCCCCTGTCATCCTCTCTATGAATCCCAATGTCTGTAGATCCTTTCTCAGGACTTCGTCACATATCTTCCTGGGTCTACTTTTTCTACATGTTCCCTCTACGATTAGAGATCAGCACCTCTTCAAGCAACTATAAAAAAACAAAAAAGTTTTAAAAACCCACCCAATTTACTAATTTGCATAACTTTGAAAAACAAATATCGTATATGCATAACTTTGAAAAAAAACGACATATTGCAACAGAAAGTACCTTAAACAATTAGTTTAGCATACTGCATTCACACATAAGAAAACAAAATTACCTGTGCTAGAAACATGATCATTTCATCCAAACTTTTGGAGTACTGACTGGGTTTAAGTTGAAAAATTTCCAAAGTTGAAAGGAAGTGCTGGTGTTGTTGCAAAAACTGAAAGAAACAAATTAATATTCTTTATCAATCATTGATATCAAAAACACAAAAATTGCACCAACTTCATCAGCTAACTGGTGAGAATGATGTAATGGAATAAAGTTTGGATGTTCAATCTTAAGTTTGAATAAGCATTCGTGTATATGGCATCCGTTGAATTTGATGACAAAGATTTAGCTGTTTAACCCTTTAACATTTAAACTGGCCATATCTGGCCAAAGCATTCTGCCTCTTTTACGCTCAAACTGATCAGATCTGGCCTCTTACATTAACCCTACAATATGTATATAAAGTCCTACAAAGTATATATGGTAGATATATATATAGCCTTATAAGGTTCTTACCATAGAGAGAGAATGGATGTTTCACATCAGAGTACTGTTCTGTGAGACAGATGTTGACAAGAACTTGGATTCAACATCCCAATGTGGTCTTACATTCTTGGTCACCATCTCATGTATTTCTATGTCAACAAGCATCACCGCTAGATGGTTGTCGACACTATGCTGGATTCATCTGTGCTTTAGAAAGGCCTAGCTTTTGTCTTGCTGAGCGTCTAGCAACCTTCCTTGCAAAGCAAGCATGCCAGTTTAGTTACCAACAAATTAACTATGTGATATATTGTACCCTATTACATGTTCACTGTAGCACTAGGTGTGTGTGGTGTACATATATTCACAATAGAAAAGCATTATAATTAAAAAAGCAATTTATGTACTAACTCTTAAAAGTAATAATTAATTTGGTTTAATTAATAAAATTGAAGTGCATCACTGGTAAATATCTGCTAAATAATCCAACCCAATAATTAAAACAAAATCGATAAGCAATATAATTATGATTAAAACCATTTGATTAAATTAAATTCTGTATATGACTAGTCCTCCTTGATTCCAGCAGGATTTGGGCTCATAACTTAAGGGAGAGTTAACTAAATATAATATGGGGGTGACGGTACCTGATATGTTCCAGAATAGTCACTATTAGACAATTGTCACACATTCGAAACTCTCCCCTGATTTCATGCTCGTATGCAAATTAGTTTGGATTTTGGAGTTATCTCCCTTCACTTTCTTGATACTCTCTTCACCAATGATTAAAGTCTTATAACTTGTGTAAGCTTAACCGTCCAATTGCTAATTAATGATATTAGGAGAATCCCATCTACATTAAAACGATTATTTGATTATTATTAACATTCTAGTTTTATCTTTAACTGTTTTTTTTTTTGTCATATAGTGTTTTAACTTTCCTGGAAGAAAAAAAAAAATTTTTGTAGCCCAGTAATCTAACCAACTGTATAACCTGTCTTCAAGCAAGACAACATTTTGACACTGATGTCCCCTAGATTAATTTCTTCCAGACACTCCATTAGATATTTCCAAAATAGTGTAGTGTATTTCTCTAAAATATAAATATATATGGTTGTGGTACTGAGAAGTTTGCTTCAGAACCATGTGGTTTGGAGTATGATCCCACTGTGTGGATACTGTCAGATAGCTGCAGGTGGACTCAATGCCTTGTGAGTGACATTCATTAGATGGAAACCAGAAGAAACCCATTGTGTGTGAGCGTGCACATGACTGAATGCATAATTCCTCTCATTTTGACATATGAGCTATAAGTAATTTGTTAGGTAACAGATAAGGGTTGGTATCAAGACAAGCATCTGGCAGTACAAAACTCCGCCCACTAGTGAGGCGGTAAGGGTGGCACTTTTAAAGGGGCAGTACTTTTGGGTCTGCTGTAGGCAATATGTGGTTTTTTTGTGGGGTCGAGGGGTGGCAAACGGAAGCGCTGCCCGGGGCAGCACACACTCTAGCTATGCTAGTGATTGCCTTAATGAAATCTCATTTGACTCGTGTATGGTAAAGAAGTGTGATTGAGTGTGTATTCCCTTTGTCTTGTCATGTGCATGCTCATTGTAAACAAAGAGTTATCATTTAAACAAACTATATTCATTGTTGACAATACTCAACAAAAGTATGTGGGTTGTTTGTTATTCAATAACTTAAGGGAAATATCTTGCTGGGAAACAGGTGAGAGTGATAGGAAGAGCATCAGCCAAACAAAAAATTGCCTGACCCATGCAGGCACAGAATAGCAGTCATTAACGTGGTCACTGGAGGTGCATAAAATGGTTTGATAAGCAGTACTTCCATGGAAAAAGCTTCTGTATTTGCTATTCACTTTGCATCTTATAAAGTACTGCATACACACTGTCTCAATCTCCAAAACTATCCGTTTCCTTTCCACACTTATAAAGCTACAGGTCCAGACAATGTCATTTATGTAACCTTCAATGCATGCCAAAGTTAACCACTACTTTCACCAAAGTCTTCAATTTCTCTCTCTCTACAGGAATATGTTCTGATCTTTGGAAACCGACAACAAAGTATCTCATTCCCAAGAAGGGTAACCACTCTGTCTCTACAACATACTCTGTCCTATTGCATTCACTTCTACATTTCAAATATGATGGAGACAGCCATTAATAACAACTTCCGCACCTACTTTTTACTAACAAGGCTTTCATAATGCTAGATCTTCTGGAGACCTACCCACCTACATCCATCATTAGTAGGGTCCCACTTGAAAACTTTCGTAAAAGTAGTGTTGTTACTTCAGCGAAAACGTTCTATTGTGTCTGACACATGAATTCTCTTAAGAAAACTCCCCATCTTAAGGTGCCATCTCATCTCTGGGATAAGTGGTTTTTCATTGGATTGTACTGTATTGTTTTGGAATACATAGAGAGGGATCTTTTTGAACTTACAGTCTTATCAACACTAGTATGCCCAGGTGAAATGTTTAGTTTTGTCCCCTACTCTTCTTCCAATACATCAACAACCTACTTGCACTCACATAAATTATGGTATGACCCTTTCTTTCTCTTTACCTTTCTACACCCAAGCATCATCACGTAATCTCGACAGCCATACTAAAACTGCAGTGACTTTATAAACAGAGGCCTCAGAAACAACCCCAACCAAACTGGGTCATGCCAATATTGTCTTCAATAATACGAATACAAAATCAGTGCATGGACCAACAAAACATTATCCCACTCACTGACTACAAAAGAGCAATATTCAGTCAGAACCATCATGGTTTCTTCAAACACTAAGCATCCCCATTACTGAAGAACTCTCCTGGAGACTTCTGGAGCTCTCCACAGCCTTATTCAAACCTCACAATTTGAATTTGTCCCTAACTCCAGCTGTTGTAGCCAAACTCATCAAGTTTCTTGATGACATCACTGATGGTGGCTCATGAGTGTATATTAAGTATCTTGACTATGCAAAAGCCTTCAATTTTGTACTAAATATATGACTTGTGGCAAAACTTTCTGCAACGGCTGTGAAAAATGATCTCTACAACTAGCTGATGTCCTTCATTTTCAGCTGAAAACAGGTAGTCACGGTTCTAGGAGATCAATCTTCACCTTATGAGATGACACCTAGTGTACCAGAGTGATCCATTCTTAGATCCCTATTGTTTGTTGCATACATTAATGACACAGATGTCAACTTGAAGAATGTTATAATGTTGAAAACCACAGATGACATCAAGTTGTACCTAGAGATAAAAAAGAACAGCTCCTATACACTCTAAATCTTTCCTGCAATCAGATCTGGACACAATGGATAACCAACTGGCAACTCAAGCTGGCTGCGGATAAATGCACCACCATGCATTTAGGGAGGGAAAACCCCGCTTTTACATTGTCCCACAACAGCAACAACTCTAAGAACCCTGTTGGTAAACATGACCTGTGCATTGTTATCAAAAGCAATGTATTGGACAAATCAAATTTCTAAAACTGTCAAGAAGGCTGAGTGTGTCTTAGAATCATTCAGTAAGATCTTTGTCAGCCACTCTCCAGCTATCTATCTAAAGTTGTATATGATACATCTACACTTAATCTGGAACTCCTATCTTGCATGGCATATCAATCTCCTAGAAACTGTTCATAAACGTGCAACCAGACGAATACCTGTCATCAGGCATCTACTATACTCTCAACGTCTTACTTCCTTGGGCATGGACACATTAAAGCTCCAATGTCTGGCAACTGACTCGGTAGACAAAAGATTATCCACCATCTTCCCAACAATAACCTTAGGTACCTTTTTGAATTCCATATCTAACACTCATGGACATGCATATAAAATCAAAAAGCAACACAGCACCCATGACTTTCAGAAACATTTTTTTCACACACACAATTGCTGAAGCATGGAATAAACCATCTGCATCAGTTATTAGCTGTCAGTACATTACATCCTTCAAAACTTCCATGTTTCCTGAAATTCACTAACAGTACACCAGATGCCCCCATCCCTCCGTTTTTTTTTTTTTTTTAACATTTTCAAGGAGCTATAGTGCATTTGAGAGCACTGTATACAATAAGTACATGTTATATTTATACTGAAATGCACTTCCTAAGTAATTTGATTATTCTTATAGCTAGGGGTGGAGGCACAATGTGTGAGGATTACTGCATTTTTTTTACTTGGAGAAAAATATAATCTTTACAAATGTTCAATACCTTACAAAAACTATATCAGCTGAACAAACTGAGCTGGGGCTTGGTACTACTGCCATAAATTTGACTCAATTCTCCAGATTACATTTGAGAAAAGATTTATACACATAAATATCCATCTTTAGATGTCAAAAAGATCAGAAACGCAACAAAAATTTTAATAATTAAGTCAAACTGAAAATTGGCACATATGAAATAAGCGAAATTCGACTGAATCTACAAACTTAACATATAGTTCTATATTTACGAGATGAGGAATTCGATACATTATTTACATTCAATGGATATTTGTCCTCATCTTGTTTGTTGTTAACAACGTTTCGGCTGATATGAAGACCTGTTGGGGAAGCTTGCGAAGACTTGTTGGGGCAAGTGAGATTGAAACTGAACCAAATTTGATGACTGACACCCGTGCCAGTGGAGCGCTAACAGCACCATCCGAGCAGGATCACTGCCAGAAAAGCGGTCTCGCTTCCATGCCGGTGGCATGTAAAAAGCACCATTTGAGCGCGATTGTTTCCAGCTTTGCCTTACTGCCACTTGTGCCGGTGGCATGTGAACAAAACATTGGACTGACTCCTGTGCAGGTGGAATGTAAAAAAACACCATTTGAGCATGGCCGTTGCCAGTACCACCGGACTGGCCCTCGTGCCGGTGGCACGTAAAATGCACCCACTACACTCTCGGAGTGGTTGGCATTAGGAAGGGCATCCAGCTGTAGAACCTCTGCCAGATCAGATTGGAGTCTGGTGTAACCATCTGGTTCACCAGACCCCAGTCAAATCGTCCAACCCATGCTAGCAAGGAAAGCGGACGTTAAATGATGATGATGATACCTTCCAGCCTCCTTCAGGTGTCTTGGGGAAATTTCGAACCTGGGTTCTCATTCCTAAGGTAGTTTTCGATGTTATTATTATTATTATTGTTCAGGTCACTGCTTGGAATCGAACTCGGCATCTTGGGGTTAGTAGCCCGAGCTCTTAG
>NC_068993.1:20031197-20033923 GCF_001194135.2 Octopus bimaculoides
ACGAGTAAAAGCATAAAATATTCACTATAACATTCTGGAGTGACTCTTTCCATGATATATTTACGCACTACGCAGTTATGATATTAGTTGACTGTTTCACACTCTCTCAACTATACTGACCAACTTTTACTTCTAAAGTTGGTGCAACAGCACAAAACGATGATGAAAAATACTTGTAATGCCATGGTTAAAAACAAATAGAGAAAATAAAATAAAAAAGTCAGAAATTACTCATTTTGCCCCACCACATATTTTTTCTTTTTTTTATTTAAAGTAGGATTATATAAAATTGAAGAATAGAATTTATAGTTTACAAATGACAAAACAATGTAACAAAAATAGACGTGACATTCTACATTGGTTAGAATAATATAAGTATTATCGATTGGATTTAACATATAAAATACAACCAGAGTATTCATTGAAGAAAACACGTGTGCAAGAAAGCGAGCTGGAGAATTACAACAAAAACATAATTTGTTAGAGCACAAGAAATGTTTCAAAAGAACTTTCATTTACCTCATCACAGTACGATTGTGGATCTCGTTTAATCAAATTCTGTAACTGTGGTAAATTATTTGGTAACTGGTTGTGGTGCCGACTCGACATTTCGATTTACAACAGTAGAATCTCGAGGAATCTAACAGTCGGAAGTATACGGTGTTAAAGGAAATTTTGACACCTCTGTAAAAACGTACAAAACACTTAATTAAAAACACAGCTTTTCGATGGCATTTAATTAAAGATATTATTAAAATAAAAACACTTTAAACTGTACACACACAGCTAATAGCATGATAGTGCCAGAGGCATGCATATATATATATATATATATATATATATATATATATATATATATATATACACACACACACTGCATACACAAATATATATACACATACATATAAATGCACACAAACATACATACATACACGTGTGCGTGCGTACGTACGTAAGTACATAACACGAAATGATCATTTGAGCTGATGAGTTTTCTTTTTATTTCGTTCACACTCCATACATTTCACTATGTGTTCCACATGCAGAAGGCATCTCTCAGATACCCCCAACCCTGCCTTCTCACTATCTTATATGTACACAAATAAAACTCGGATGTCCTTATTTGTTTTTTTAGGCTCGACACCCCTCTTCACTGGATGAACAATTAAGAAAGTTATTTATTTTTATGTTTTTCTGTACGTTAATTTTAAAAATATTATTGCTCACTGCTTTTAATTCGTAAATTCGTAAATTCCAAGTTTTATTGCACAGCAAGCTACAACAAAACTCTTCTGTCTCAAGTTAATGAAGTTGTGGAACCTGTTGTCAACTGGCGGCAAATTGAAAAGTTCGAGTAAGTGGAATTTTCTTTATTTATTACTAAATCATAAAGAAATGTTAGCATATTTTGCCTGCTTTTTCTTTTTTCACCTCATTTGTTTACTGTTGCGAAGAAAACTACTATCATTTGTTAAGTTGCTTAATGCCAAGTCCAACCTAATCAAGCAAACTTATGATCAATGATAGTCATTCCGACAGCAACTAACTCGCATTTTGTTCTTTCTAAGACTTAGTTTATCTAGGCCCACATTATCCAGGGTGTACTTTTTTTTTATACGGTAGTGTGTGATTTGAAGGAGATTTGGTTGCTATTTCTAAAAAGTCGAATGACAAAGTAAATACTACTTTTCTTTTTTTTTGTTTTCTTTTTTTCGAAGTGCTTTGTTGTTATTTCTGAGCTTTCGGTCCCAACTTTGATCAAAAAGATGGGCGGATCGAAGGAAATCTAACCGTCATCACTTTTTTAATTGGTAAATTTTTACAAAAATTTATCTTTTGATTTTTATATATAGTGTAGTTTAGATTACCAATTCAATGTATTCTTTCTTTTATTTTGAAAATGGTAGTATGTTTTACCAGGAAGATTACCAGATTTGGCTGCTATATCCAATAGACCGAGCGTTGGCTCTTTCTTTGTTGTTTAGCACCAGTTCAACCCTGATCGAATAAACCTATAAGAAAAAGATATTCCAACCATTGCCATCTCGTCGTTTTTCAAACGCAGTCCACCCAGAACTACATTCATCCCACGTATTCTTCCTTTTTGGTTTTAAGATAGTAGCTTATGATTTGACGGAGACTTGCTTGTTATTTCTAGCCAATCGAGCGACTATGTAAATGCAGCTTCGTTGACTTGTAGTCTAGGAAGTATCGACTATAGCTACCCTTATTACTGATAAATGGTTTCATAGAAGTTCCCGAGAAATACGACTCTAAGAAAAGATGTGTTGCGCTGAGACTGAGTATTAAGTCCTGCTTTATCCAGTATTAAAGTTCTTGGAGTATCAGTTTCTCTACGCTGGTCATCCTGCTTATAACTTTGTTCGGAATAATTTAGGTCTCAGATTTTGGGTTCGACTTATAGTTCTGGAGTTCAAACTTTAGGTGTAGTTCGTATATTGATTCTGTCACGAGAGATTTTTCTTCGCCTTCATCCTATAATGAATTTTATTGAGAATGCTTCCTATCTGTCAGTCATACCTTTAACTTTCAGTTTCAAAATCACATCAACACTTCCCACATTTTAGCGTTTTCAGGATCATCTGGAAAAGCAGAAGAAGAGTCTGATTCCTATAGCATTTCATTACTCATTCAAATTATATCTATCTGCAAATGGGTATCTTTTCTGTCCCACCCCTCTGCAAAAAAAAAAAAAAAAAAAAAAA